>NC_067419.1:33163857-33466887 GCF_009764475.1 Pristis pectinata
AGAAGGTTGAGATAGCACTGGAGAGGGTGCAGAGTAGATTCACCGAGATGTTGCTTGAAATAGAAGTGTTTTAGTTATGTGGAGGGGCCTTGTCTATTTTCCCAGGAATGGAGGAAGTTAAAATGGGACATGAATGAGGCTAAAATTATGAGGAGTATAGAAAGGGTAAACTTCAGGAATCTTTTCTCCCCCTCAGAGGCGAACAGTATGAGAGCACATAGATTTAGGGTAAGGGGTAAGAGATTGAGAGGGCATCTGAGGGGGACATTTTTCATCCAGAGTTATGAGTACCTGGAATACAATTGAGTGGTGGAAACAGATTCACTGACAGCATTTAAGAGTATCTAGATGAGCACTTGAATTGTCTAGGGGTCGAAGGCTAAGGCCAAGTGCTGGAGGGTGGGATTAATACAGATGGAAGTCCACTGGTTAGTGTGAACATGGTGGGCCAAGTGGCCTGCTTCCATGCTGTATGACTCTATGGCTATGACTTAGAAACATGTTATAGGCATTAAACTCATGGTAAACTAATAATAAGAAAAAATTAGTTTCCCCATTCCACAAGCCATGAATTCCCAATGAAGTAAATGTTGCCCCAAATTCTGTGTCAGATCTGACCTGGTGTAAGATTCTGGAGGTGATTTTCTTAGTGTAGTGCTGAGGAATTGCAGTAAGACTGGTGTTGATGAAGCATCCATCACTCATTAAGCCTCTGAAATATGTAGTTTAATTCCATCAGTGTGGCTGAACACTGTGGTTCCCTTCAGAACTACCAGACACAGCCAGCAAGATTCTGGACACTATCCTTTCAAAAAAAAAGCTTAATTATGTTATATGAAGCTTGAAGCTTATATATTGTTTTGTTCATTTCCTTATGGACTGTTCCTTCATGTAACACATTGTTTTCTCATGGTAGGTGACTTCTTCCCAGAAACCTTTAGTTGGCTGGCTAAATACATTAATTGACTTCAATTTCATTTCTCTTAAGACAAGTATTTGTTATAATGAAAGGATGATCTGAGACTTGCTGCATGATGAAATATTAAGTGTATCAGTTGGAGCAGTGAGGATATTACTTTTTCTGATATGTTTTATATTTAGTAGTTCTGTGTCCTCATTTGGTATGTTCTAATCACAACTATTACAAGAATCATTTGCCATTTATAGTAAGATCCCAGGGATCCGGGAACTGAAACACATTATTCTACCTTTGAGCATGCCTGCTTGCAGGATTAAAATATAACGGTGAAGCTTAAGTTCTGTTTCTGTCATCTTCTTGGGATGTGGCCATTGCTGTCAAGGCTAACATTTTCTGTCCATCCCTAATTATCCTTGAAAAAGTGGCATTGGGACACATTCTTTATCCGCTGCATTCCTTCTGATAAAGATTTATTATTGGTTTATTGGTTTATTATTGTCACTTGTACCAAGGTACAGTGAAAAACTTGTCTTACAAACCGATCGTACAGGTCAATTCATTACACAGTGCAGTTACATTGAGTCAGTACAGAGTGCATTGACGTAGTACAGGTAAAAACAATAACAGTACAGAGTAAAGTGTCACACCTACAGAGAAAGTGCAGTGCAATAAAGTGCAAGGTCACAACAAGGTAGATCATGAGGTCATAGTTCATTTCATTGTATAAGGGAACTGTTCCATAGTCGTATCACAGTGGGGTAGAAGCTGTCCTTAAGTCTGGTGGTATGTGCCTTCAGGATCCTGTATCTTCTACCCAATGGAAGAGGAGAGAAGGGAGAATGTTCTGGGTGGGTGGGGTCTTTGATTATGCTGGCTGCTTCACCAAGACAGTGAGAGGTAAAGACAGACTCCAAGGAGGGGAGGCTGGTCTCCATAATGCTCTGGGCTGTGTCCACAATTCTCTGCAGTTTCTTGCGGTCCTGGGCAGAGCAGTTGCCGTACCAAGCCGTGATACATCCAGATAGGATGCTTTCTATGGTGCATCTGTAAAAGTTGGTGAGAGTCAAAGGGGACAGACCAAATTTCTTTAGTCTCCTGAGGAAGTAGAGGCACTGGTGAGCTTTCTTGGCTGTGGCTTCTACATGATTGGACCAGGACAGGCTGCTGCTGATGTTCACTCCCAGGAACTTGAAGCTCTCAACCCTCTCAACCTCAGCACCATTGATGTAGACAGGTTCACGTACACTGCCCCCTTTCCTGAAGTCAATGACCAGCTCCTTTGTTTTGCTGATAATGAGGGAAAGGTTGTTGTCATGACACCATTCCACTAAGCTCTCTATCTCCTTCCTGTACTCCGACTCATCGCTGTTTGAGATACGGCCTACTACGGTGGTATCATCTGCAAACTTGTAGACGGAGTTAGAGCAGAATCTGGCCACACATTCGTGGGCATATAGGGAGTAGAGTAGAGGGCTGAGGACGCAGCCTTGTGGGGCACCAGCGTTGAGAATAATCGTGCCGGAGGTATTGCTGCCTATCCTCACTGATTGTGGTCTATTTGTTAGAAAGTCAAGGATCCAGTTACAGAGGGAGGTGTTGAGTCCTAGGTCTCGGAGTTTGGTGACAAGCTTACTTAGGATTATTGTATTGAAGGCAGAGCTGTAGTCAATAAACAATAGTCTAATGTTTGTGTCTTTACTGTCCAGATGCTCCAGAGCTGAGTGTAGGGCCAGGGAGATGGCATCCGCTGTAGACCTGTTTCGGTGATAGGTGAATTGCAATGGGTCCAGGTTGTCTGGTAGGCTAGAGTTGATGCATGCCATGACCAACCCCTCAAAGCACTTCATAATGGTGGATGTCAGAGCCACTGGTCGGTAGTCATTGAGGCATGTTACCTTGCATTTCTTCGGTACTGGGATGATGGTGGTCTTCTTAAAACAGGTGGGAACCTGAGCTTGAAGCAGGGAGAGATTAAATATGTCCGCAAATACTTCTGCCAGCTGATATGGGTGGAGTTCCAGTATTTAGAAATAGTGACAATGAAGGGATGGTAGTATATTTCCAAGTTAGTGACTTGGAAGGGAATCTACAAATGGTTGCTTTTTCAGATGAATAATATATAGGGAACATTTATTCAGCAATTATAGAGTTTGTGCACACATTAAAGTTAAAATAGTAACCCACAAGATTGAAAATGAGTGATTGCTTTAACATTTATAGAATAGAATTTTAACATTTTGAAAAGGTCTGCATTCAAAATATATTCGTTCATAAGTTGACCTTATGACATGAGGTAAGATTTGCCAAGGTATTTGTTTTGGTACTCATTTGTTTAAATTGAAAGAAGCGATATGCTCAAGCCTTTTTCCAAATTAATATTTTTTGTTGATTCAAAGGGCAGGAAAGAAGAAGCTGAAAAGTACTTTTTACGTTCTATCCAGCTAGATCCAAGTAAAGGAAATTGCTACATGCATTATGGTGAGTTCTTTTTAACTCATTGTTTAACTTGGCCCTAGTTTTAGGAAAAACAAATGATTTTAATGCTTTCCTTAGTATGCCACAAAATGTTTTACATCAATAAATTCACTTGAAATTGTGTGTTGTTTTGTTTAGTATCTGTAATTTGTACATAGCATGGTGTAGCACAGAACAATAATATGGATGATTAGCCAATGTACGTGGTGGGATTGTTGAGGGATAAACATTGGCCAAGACAGTAAGTGAGCCACCTGCTCTTTAAGCCTTGGTAAATAAATAAAACCTTGATTTCTTTTGGTCCTTTCACATACTTCAAGAAGCTTCAAAGGGTTTATGACCAATAAAATATTTTGCAAGTATAATTATTTAAATACCGTAAGAAATAAGTCATCCAATTTATGCATGATATTCAATTTCCACATGGAAAGTTCCCAGAATCAACATGATGCTTTGTGCTAAATGATCAGTTAATCTTAGTGACTTTAATAAATATTAGTCAGAACATTGGGGGAATATCGTTCCTTTTGTCATCTAATTCTATATTGAGTCAATAACCCACTTATATTTGCATTATCAACTGATTTAAATTGAATCAAAGTCCATGTCAATATAAAATGTGAACTTGCCAATTCTGAATCATTGCTACTTAAAAATCTCATTCATCTTTGTTCAACTCTGAACCTTATTTTATTCATTTTCAGGCTGTAAGTGTCACTAGCCCTCATAAAAGTGGTTTTGAGTCCTCTTCTGACTTACTGTAGTCTATGTGTTGCGTGTACTCCAGCAATGCTGTTAATAGGGAGTTCTAGCTCTTTGACCTAAAGATGAAGCAGGAGTGGCAACATATTTCTGAGTCAGAATGCTATGTTGGAGAGGAACCTGCAGGTTATGCAATCTCTTATGGTAAAATCACGGAATTTGGCTGTTGAAGAAGATTTGGCAAGTGCATCCTTAAGATGGTACAGCCAACAGTGAGAGTGAGGCAGTGGTAGAAAGAATGAATGTTAAGGTGATGTGCCATTTTGCCCCACATGTTGAGTGTGGTTGTAGCTGCAGCCATCCAGATAAGAACTCTAGCCCACACTTAATACATAATTGGTAGACAGTGGAAAGGCTTTGGAAGACAGGAGGAAAATCATTTACAATGGAATATGCAGTTTATAAACCTTCCTTGCAGCATTAACATGGCTGGTCCAGTTAAGTTTCTGGCCAACGTTAGCTCCTTAAATGTTGATAATGGGGCAGTTGGTGTGATTGTAATGCCATTGAATGTCAAAGGGAGGTGGTTTTTCAAGCATTTGTTGAAGATGGTCATTGTTTGGTGCTCATGTAGCAGAAATATTAATGGCCTATCCCTGGATGTTTCTCAGGGCTTTCTGCATCCAGCTCAAGCTACATCAAATGAGCATGGGTGAGCAGATTATTGTTGAGTGCATGCTTAATAGCTTTGTCAATAATCCCTTCCAACATTTTGCTGATGATTGGCAGTAGACCGAGTGATAATTGGCTGGATTGGCGTTATTCTACCTTTAATGGACAATACCTGGAGATTTTTATTGTTGCATCGTCATGTCTATGTCAGTGTTTAAGCTGTATTGAAAAGCTTGGCTAGAGGATTGGCCACAACAGGTGTTCAAGTTTTCAGCACTGCAACTAGTTAATTGTAAAGGACCTTGACCATTGCTGTATCCCTTACACTGAGCCTTTTCTTGATATCATGAGAAGTGAATCAAGTTTGCTGAAGCCTGACTTCTAAGACATTGACAGTCAAAATGGATCATCCACTTCTAACTTCCGTCTGAAAGTGGTGGCAAATGGTGTCTCCATCATTATTGAGGGAGGTTTGGGGGAGACGACCCTCTGTTAATTCTTTAATTAGCAGAGGGATGTCTGTTTGGCACCATTCATGATTAGACTGATACATGTTCCAGTCTAAACAACTAAATGATACACAGTACAATAATTGAAATCCTACCAATAAACTGTGCATGATTAAAATAAGTTACTTCAACTTATACCATTGTGATATAGGTCATTGATTAAGGCTTGAGTATTGGTTGTACCAGTATTTATTGCATTAGCAGAAAGAAAATTAGAAGCAGATGTATCCATGGTGTTTATTGAGGTTCCGTTGATAATTTTTGGATATTATGCTAAAATGCTGTTGATCAAATCAAATAAAAATAATATTAAAAAATAATACATTTCTTAACTCTGATCATGACAATATTTAGATTTTTCTTCGGCAATGCCTCAACGTCTCACTAACTGCATTATAAAGCAGTCTTGGGCCCTGTTTAATGTGATAAAGCTGTTCCTCTTTAAATATATGTTGCAGAGTACATTGGCATACTGATGTTTTCACCATGTGCAAATAGTGAACTAGAGTTTTGACCCCTCCCTATCTCCGTTCGCCTCCTCCCCCTCACCCATTCTGTTGAGTATCTGGTTTCGGGTTTATTCGCTGGAGTGAACTGCATAGCAGCAGGGTCAAATCACATTTGGACTACTCCTGTGTGTTTGTTAGCAGCTGGTTCAGAATAGCATTTTGAGCCACAATTGGCACATGGCCCAGGATCAGGAATGAGACATAAAATAATAAAGCCACTTACCCTTAAATGATAATAAAAATAATGAAGTATAGCCTCTTAGTTTATTTTTAATACTACCAATATCCATCAAAATTCCAAAGATCGCGTATGTGTTTGTAGATTGGATAGAGCTGGATTGAAGGACAGACAGCATGCCACACACGGTCTCAAACTCAGCTGGGAAATTCCAACTGGAGAACCTATTTGTTTAAAACTTTTCTGATTTGGAAAAAAAAGCCCTGATTACTATTTAAACAGAACCTCTGAAATTCCTAGCAGCTCACTCTTTGAACTTTTCCTCTCTAGCTATGATTGTAAACTGTTTAGGTGCAAACCCATTCCAGGAACAAAATACAGCTCATTGAGGGCTTCTGCCATCAGATTTGGCACTAGTGAGTTTAAAAGAAAAATTGGCACCCTAAGTTGTTGTGTATTTAATGATCCTACATCATGACTCTAAGACACAAGGAAACATAACCATGATATACCATGATATTTGTTAGCTTGTCTCCTGTCAGAAGTATTTTTCATATCGAAAATGTAATAATTTTGTGTCTATTGAAATAACGGAGGGAGGTTTTTTTTTTAATGAATGGCACCTGTTACTTGCTATCCCATGAAATTTCCAGACCTGTATATTTTAAATTATTCAGTATCACACATAGAATGGAATGCACATTTATTATATACCACCTTTTTATGACCTCAATACTTAAGAATAGTTGCAGACCATGAATAATGTGGTCACTGGTCTAATATCAGAAACATAACAAATAATCTGTGCATCGCAAACTTTCACAAAAAAAGTGCAATAATAACCATGTTATTTCATGTTAATGATGTTGATGAGGGAAACATATTAATTAGGAAACTAGTAAGAAATCTCCAAGTCTTTTTTTTAAATTGGTCCCGTGGGATACCTTATGAACTGGAACTTGGTTTAATATCTCCCTTGTAAGACAACACTATCGAGAATTATCAATTGAGCAGGCACCTCCCTCTCAGTACTATATAGCATGTCAGCTGAGATTTTACATTCCATTCTCTGAAACAGTCCGCGCCAGCATGCAGCAAGGCTTAGAAAATAGGTAGGTGTGGCAAGTAACCTTCATTCCAATTAGGTGCAAGGCAGTACTGTAGTCATTTCCAGCAAGATACAAACTTGACGTTCAACGGTATTACTGTGGTTAGGTTCCTCATCATCCTGCAGTTTCACTGTTGTTCAGAAACTTTACTGGAAGTGACATAGATGCTGTTGCTATAAAAGCAGACCAAATCTGGATATCCTGCGACAAGTGATTCATCTGACTCCCCGAAGCCTTTTCACCAGCTTCAAGCTATTGTCAGGAATGTGACTGAATATTCCCCACTTGCTTGGATTAGTGCAGAACCAAAAATATTCAAGGAGCATGACATTACCCAGAATAAAGCACCCTTCTTGATGTACCACCCCTCCAGCCAACCTAAAAATGAATTACCACCAGACCAGTGCACTGTGGCTGCAGTGTATGTAATCTGCAACATATACTGAAACAATTTGCCAATGATTCTTTAACAATGTTTGTTAAATCAGCGGCATTCACAAATGGAAGAATAAGAGCAACAGTTGCATTGGAGTGCAACCATTTCCAAGTTCCTCTCCAAGTCAAACACTATCTGATCTCATAGTCATAGAATGGTTGCAGCCCAGAAGGAAGTCATTCAGCCCATCATAACATATCCCTGCCAGTTCTCTACCAGAGTAACTCGCTGGTTCCTCCCACCGGTCCTTTCTCTGTAGACCTGCAGAGTTTTCTCCACCATTTATTTATCCAATTTCCTCTTGAAGGCCACAATGGAACCTACCTCCATCACTCCTGCAGGCAGTGTATTCCAAATTCTAACCACATGCTGTATAAATAATTCTTTTCCTTGTATCACTCATAGTTCTCTTTTCCTATTGTTTATACCTGTAACCTCTAGACCTCAACCCCTCCAGCAAAGGGAATAGCCTTCCAATATCCACAGTCTATACCCCTCATCATTTTATATATTTCTATCAAATCTTCCCTCCACCTTCTCTTCTCCAAAATAAAGTCCCAGCCTCTCTAATTTATTCTTGTAACTGTAGTCCCCTATTTCAGAAACCATTCTCATAAATGGAGACACAAGAGACTGAAGGTACTGTGATCCTGAGCAAAAAGCAAACTGCTGGAGAAACACAGCAGGTCAGGCAGCATCTGTGGAGGCAGAGAGATGGTTGACATTTCAGGTTGAGACCCTGCATCAGGACACGTCAACCATCCCTCTGCCTACGCAGATGTTGCCTGACCCACTGAATTCCTCCAGTAGTTTGCTTTTTGCACCGTTCTCATAAATCTAGGAAACATATCACTGTTCTTTCATCGATGCTGGATCATAATCCTGGAACTCTGCACCCAACATTAATGTGTGAGAATACCTTCACTGGACATCTACAGTATCCAACAAGGTAGCTTTACCACCATCTTCTCAAGTCTAATTCAGGATGGGCAGTAAGTGCTGCCCTTGCCATCAATGGTCATTTCCCATAAATAGATGGAAATAAGGTATTCAGAACCTTCTGATTCAGAGGTAGGAGTGTTACCATTGAACCATAACTGAAACTTTCTATATTTAAACTAGTAGTTACTTATTAAATTAATGAAAATCAAGGCAACAGATGTAAAAAAAAATCAGGCAAGTCTTTGAAAGATCAATGATGCACTCTGTCATTTTACTGCACACACCAGAGGGTCAGCCTATGTTTGTCTCCTCAGAGACAAACCTTAGCTGAAACTTTGAGGGGACAAACACAGGCTGATCCTCTCGTGTGTGCAGTAGAAATCAGTCAAGTGTGTGGGGGAGATCACGGAATAGAGAGCTGAGTGTGAGGGAGCAGGCTCAACAATTGAAAGAGGGATCATGGCATGGGTTGGTTGCTGGTGAATGGTGGTGTTAGTGGGGGCTGTTGGTGAGCAACCCTCATGGGTGTCGTGATGGGTCTGGGGGAAGTGGAGCTGGTGAGTGGTGAATTGGAGAGGGAATCAGGTCATATAAAGGTCACAACTTGGTGAGGGGTTGGGGGAGGGGCAGGTGGGGTCCTAAGGGAGGGCTGGCAATTAAATATCCTAAATATGATCTACTTAGGTTGGGCGCTCAGAATTGCTCAGGGATGTCCCCTAGAAGTCACACAGAAGCAGGCCTCACGGCAGATGGATGGTAGAGGATACCTGAAGGCAAATGAAAATCCCAGGCAGATATTCTAGATATTCATTGCATATTGATGGTGCGTCTCTGGTGACCTTTGTGCATTACATGGCAGGTGTACAGATGAAGCCAGCATAAAAATCATGAACTTTGAAATCTGTATGCTAAGTCATTAATTTTCATTCACCTTATGTTTTTCTTGGAAGCTAAATTATGTGGGACATAAAAACACAGCCTTTATTTGATCTAATTTTTTAGGCATTCACATTAAGAGTAAATAAAGATACTGAACTGGTGAAGTTGTTATGGAATTAAGTCTAATAATTTATAGATTAATGTAAATTTATTCATATTAAGAACGTATCCAAATTTGAAGTGAGTTATTTAGTAGTTCTTACCTTGTGCAGTCTGTATGAGACCATGAGGTCCTTGGGGTTCCTGCTCATCAACTTCCACAGAAACAGTAGAGAAACTGTGTAAACAACATTTCCCAGATGAATTAAAAACTTTTTAGCTAGATGCCTCACTTAAAAAAAAGCTTAATAGAATACCCATTGCTTGTAACACTCAAATGACTGAAATTAACTTCTTTTTCCTTTATGTTTTCAATGAAAAAAATCATAAGTACAAAATTCTTAAATGTGACAACTAGCACAGAGATTTCCACTCCTAGTTCTGACCTCTCCATCAGTAAAGGGCAAAGGAGGCATTAAAAGAAAAAAAAATGACCTGCATTTTTATGGCACCATTTATGTGTCTCTTAAGATATCCGTAAGCACTTTGGAGTGTTTTTGAAGTGTAGTCACTGTTGTAATGTAATAAATGCAACCATTGATATTTATACAGCAAGATCCCACAAACAGCAAGGTGATAAGTGGTGTTGAGGGAAGAATAAATATTAGATTGATCACAATTTTTGATTTCCCTGCTCATTCTTGAAACAATGCTGTTGGATCTTTAATGTCCATGAGAGTACAGGTATAGTCTCGGTTTAACACCTCTGAAATGCAACTTTTCTCGCAGTGCACCACTGCCTTATTGGTGGATCAGCCTTCATTATCATGCTTATTTCTGGAATGGGATTTGAACTTCATACCTTCTACTTCAGACTTCTATGAGGTGAAGTACAGCTGATGCATGCCAGGCAAATAAGGAGCTCCTGGAAGTGACCCCTGTACTATTAGATCTCTGCTATATTTTGGTCCCAGCTAGCCAGACTGATTATTGAGAAATAGTTTAGTTTGCCAGTCCTTTTAATCATTTCCTGAACTGAAGAAGTAATTGCATTTTTATGTTTTCTCTTAGGTCAGTTTTTGTTGGAGGAATCTCGCCTGATGGAAGCTGCTGAAATGGCGGAGAAAGCGGCTGACCTGGACAGCACAGAGTTTGATGTTGTCTTTAATGCAGCCCACATGCTCAGGTCAGTTCTTTTCCTTGGATCATTGAATGCATTTACAGTAGGCTTGTTGTCGCTGCTGATTCTGTTGTCTGACACAGTTTGGGGCAAAAATAAGCATATTCCTTAAAAAAAAGGGATACAAAGGTTAACATTTCAATGTGGCAGACTTTCAAGTCCATTTAAAAAACTGCAGCATCATACAGTAATTCTGTATCCTGCTGTGCCTAATTTAACTTGAATGTCGAGTGTGCTAAAGCATTTTTTAAAAAAACATGCGTACTTGATCCGAGTGACCTTGCACAGAGCTCTGAAGGGCAGGTTGGAATAAGTGCTCTGCTGGCATAAAGAAAGGAAATGATATACTCCACATTTTTGCAGCTTGTCTGTCTTCTGATGAATTCACTTGCAAATGGATAAAGTTAATCTTTTCTTGCTAAGTAAAACCTTTCACTCAGAGTCTGTATGTAAAGTGGGTGTAAAAATACAATTGGAACCTATTCCACCTATTACTAACTTGCACTTAAAAATACTTCATAAATCTGCAGCTTACAGTAACCTTGACAGAATTGTTGATAAATTAAATCAATTCCTTGTTACGGTAATCTACATTAATTCCTGCAGCAATTATGTTTGTAAGGAACAAGAACAGCAGTTTTCTGTGAGAATAAAAAGCCCGACATGTTGATGAGCATTTGAAGGAGAAATGCAGACTAGTACTTAAATTGCTACCTTTCATAATTCCTGGAAAGATCAATCTGGAGAAGCAACTATTCAACAAATACAGTGAAATAGTGTGCATATTCTCACCTCTTAAATTAAAATTTGAACGAATCTGCTAATCTTGGATAATGAACTTGTTTACTTACTCCTATTGCTTTGAAATGTAGAAGATTGTTAAGGAAATAAACAAAGGAAATATTGAAAATACTCACCATGTCAGACAGCATCTGTGGAGAGAGAAACAATTAAGCTTTCGGGTTGATGACCTATCCTCAGAAGTTTTTGAAACTTAAATTTTTGGCTTAAAGGGTGCTGAGAGATTGTTTCTCTTAGCTGGGGAGTCTAGAACTAGGAATTATCACAAGCAATGGTTGGACAACTATGTCAGAGATGAGAAGAAATACCTTCATTTTGAAGACTGTGAATCTTTAGAACTTTCTACCACATATTGCTCGAGTATATTCCAAACAGGACTCAATGGTTTGGAATTTCTTGGATCATGAGTCACCCACGCTTTCTACTCACGCATTAGCTAAACACACTTCTACATTGACCAGATCTCTTGATGGGAACTTCGTGAATGAAACTAGCTCTGATCTGATTGGCAAGGCCCTCTGATTGTAAGTTTGACATTAAAAGTTAAGGCCATGCCATTACCTGAAGCTTGAATGTGAGTGAATAGTACTTAATTTTACAAACATATACAAAAACTACTAAAAACTATTATATTATTGAAAATGTCACAAATAAAACAAATCACAACACTTGAAAATAATAAGAAAAATAACTCTTCAATCAGAAAATGTAAATAAATGTAAGTTTCCTAAAACTGCCTCTTTCCATTTGCAGCCATTTCCCTCCATTGCATTGATTGGAGTCATCATACCTGCACCAGATGTAACAAGGCAAAACAGGCAGATTTCTTAGCCAAGCTGCTGAGGAACTGTAAGGAGCTGATGCTCCTTTGCTGGAGGACTCTAATTTAGGAGCACAGTGGGAATGATAGTGATGGGGATTATAAGTTGTGCCATAAGTAGCAAATCATAAAAAAATGAACTATTCATCTTGCTTTACCTCTGGGATGGGGGACAGGATTGAAAATTAGAGAAGCTATGGTAAACCTGTATTGAACCTTGGTTAGACCACACTTAGAGTGTTGTGTATAGTTCTGGTTGACTTTTTTTAGGCTATACAGACACAAGGGAGAGTGAGGTGAGAATGCATAAAGATGATGCCAGAAGTACAATGGTATCTGCAAGTCAGCAAAAGATTAACAGATTTGGTCTCAAGAAAAGAAGGCTGAGAGGTGACCTGATTGAGGTTTTTATGCTTATGAATGGTTTTGATAGAATAGCTACAGGGAGAATGTTTTCACTTGTGAGAAAGAGCAAAACAAGAGACTAGTCATCAAGAAATTTAATACTGAATTTAAAAAAAAACATCTTTACTCAAAGTATGGTGAGAATGTGGAATTCATTGTTTGTGATTAGTATGGATTTATTTCTGGAGAGCTGAACAAACAGAAGAGGGAGAAGGAAATGGGGGAACTACACGTAGATTTAGAGGAGATAAGATGGAGGAAGGTGAAGTGAAGCATAAAATGCCATAGTTGGGCCAAATGGCCTGATACTGTGGCAGATATCTGATGTAATCCTATATATAACCTCAAGTGAGGTTCAGGATTTCCACAGTCATGCATTGCTGACATAGTTGTACCAAACCTCCTGATGATTACATGGGGAAGTGTTAGCTGTTAAACATGGAACTGCGGGCATTTCTCAGGAAAATCTGGACCAATAGATTTTTGGACACCATGGAAATCAGGGAGATAGGATAGAAAAATGAAACTTATGTCAAAACTTGGCCATGTTCAGACTGAATGATGGAACATCCTCAAGGGATCGTGTGCTCTACTCCTGCTCCCATTTCTAATGTTACACAGAAAGAGGCTCAAGAATATACATTTAATTACCAGTGAACTGCAGCTGGAATAGGCTGCACTGAGTAAAATCCCATGCTTGAACAGTTATTGCCGTTGCCCTTTCTGCAGTCATCACTTTTACTTTCTACATAAAATAATCTTTTGTAGAAACTTCCATTTATCATGTTTACAGAGCCACAGCACATACAGGCACCTCTGCATTAGCCGCGTGATTTCATTTATTTTCATATTCTGTCAAGTCGTGGAAAACCTAGATGTAATGACACATATTCATGCAGTTTAGGAAATTGGATAAAGGAAAAGTTTTACTCTAAGTTGACTGTCAGTTCCTGATGAATGAACATAATTCATGGCAAATGGGTTAATGCTATCAAGCCGCATCAGTATTTGTGCTGTACCGTGTGCTTCATTTCAAAGTCAAGCAGGATATGTGTCCTCACATTCGATCAAGCATTACTTCAGATTTGTTGCTATTTTTCTCTAAATGCTGTGTGAAAATCATAGCTGATGGTGAGTGAGCACCAGAACGTACAGCAATGGGTCATAAGAAATAATAAATGGAACATTTGGTTAACCTCTTAGCTGAGGGTTTACATGGCTAGATCGGCAGAGTATTCTCACTGTACTGTCCCTGTGCTCTCCAATAATTAAAGGTGCTGTATTATTATGAGGTATGGGTGCGCGGGTCAAATCAGATTCTCACAATGAATTACAACCTCTAGGAAATTACTACAGGGGCAGTGAGTAAACATGACTTCCTGACCTGACATCATCTTGTAGTGGAGAGTTCATCATCAATGTTAAAGTGAGTACATTCACAGCTTCACAAAAATAAATAAATCTCTCTGTGGGCTCAGGACCACCTCCTGGTGTGGAGGAAGACTGGGGAGTAGTAATTATTTGCAGAAATGAAGGACTGCTGAGCAATAGTGGCTATGAACTTTAGAAGTGGCAGTATTTGAAAATAAACTTTAGGCGAAAAACATACTGAGACTATTGTGGAAGTTTAGATTAGGCTTCAATTAAATCATTTAGCTTTGAAGCTTCATTCATGTGGCAGAATATATATCTGGCCAGCTTTCCAAAGTTGTTAGGGAATCATAGTTAAATGCAGGTGAAGCTAGATCAAGCCAAGGAAATTTGAAGCTCTCTGAATTGGAGGCCTTGAAGTTACACTTTTATTCCAGTATTCTAGGTTTAATATTAATAAATTACCTTTCAAATATTCAGTGTGACTCATGTTCAGCATACTTACATGTGTTCCTTTGATTAAACTAGCTTTAATCAATGAATAACTGCTCAATTCTGATTCATTGAAATTGGTGTTTATTTTGCAAAAGTATAGCAGATTTTAACAAGGGGCATGGAGCAATTAAATTAATTAGAAAGTACCTGATGTGTTATTTCTTTGAGCAACTCTAGTAAGATGGCATTTATGACCCATCCTTAGTCATGTGAAGACACTAGGAAATGCAAGAGTAGTGTTATTTTCTACACCTTTACAAGATGTGGCTGCTGTTGGCAGACCAGCATTTACTGTCTTCGAAAAGGTAGTGGGGAGCCCCCTGTTTGAATCACTACAGTTCTTCTGGTGAAGCTATTTGTACAGGGCTGTTGGGCAGGGAGTTGTGGCATTTAGGACTCAGGCAACGGTGACAGACCAGTGATGTATTTCCAAGCCAAGTAGTGGATGATTTTGATGGGAATCTGAAGGTGAGGTAATCCCGCATGCATGAAGCCTTTGTCTTGGGTTTGGGAGGTGTTGTCAGAGCAGCCTAGACATGTCATTTATGCAATTTGTAGATAGTGCATACTGTAGCGATTATGCACTGGGACTGGAGGAGGTATTTAGGGTGGTGGATGGAGTGACAATAACTGGGCCGCATTATCCTGGATGGTGTTGAGCTTCTTGAGTGTTGTTGGAATCGTACTTATCCAGCAAGTGGAGAGTATACCTTCACACTCCTGACTGGTCCATTAGCCATGGTGAGTTAGGGGTTCATTAAGGGGCCAATAATATATCATCTTGCACAAACGTGCATAATATGGAGTTGCTGGGATCATCATCAATAATGTTATGAACAAAAGTAGAGCACATAAAAATGAGTTGGTAGAGATTCTGGGTAAAAACATGGATGCCCTGTGGGATACCTTTGCTTCACATCTTCTTGTTGACTTGCTGAAAGGTTTGTTCCTTCTTTTGCTGTGAGTGAAAATTGCAGTTGTGTAGGTTGAAGAAAGAAAATAAAATATAATTTCTTTTGGTAATGGCCGCTACACATGAGATAACACTGGAAAACATGCAGAAGTGGACAATGGAAGAGCCTGGTCCAATTTCCCAATAGATGGGATTTCAACAGGAATCTTGCATGGTGTGATTTATAGCTTTTCTGTTAGGAAACAGGTGCAAATGGATACCATTGCTAGGCACAGTTGTTTTCTTTTAGAGCAATCCATCAGCTTTCATGCTTATTTTTCATTGCCACTTTCATATTTCCACATTTATGAAATTTAGTTTCACAAACTGCCATGATGAGATTTGAACTCTCAGCCTTGGGTTATGCAGTTTCTTCTTGGTCATGTAATAAGATAGTCCTTAATATGCATTGATGTTCTTCATCACATTACTTGACATCCAATCTAATTCCATTCTCCATGTTCTTTCATATTTCTCTTTTTTAAGGAAATGTTCCCTTTCCATTTAGTTATCAGCTCTCCTACAATAATGGTCTTTAACAGAAAATTTCATATTGTAAAATTCCCACTGTGTTAATTTACTTTGTGGTTACCTGAAACCTGGGTCCTTACTTTTCAAATCTACTGTGCATGTAAAACACTTACCTATCATAACCTTTCATCATTAGTGAAAGACCTCTATCAAATCATGCTTAAATCTCTCAGCTCAGCTTTTTAACTTGTTAACTTATTATGTTGAAAATTAAAAAAAACCTGCAGTGGCTGGAAATTTAAGTTATGTTGCCTTTCATAACTGTAACTTCTCATCCTGATAAACCTAGTGAATTTCTGTTCCTTCTTTCATGTTGTCTTAATGTTCTAATAGCAAGTGATAAAGGTAGCTATGATGCAGTCAGAGTATTACATTCAAGGTCTTGTTAAGTTTAGTATTAGCCCCTTATATATTTTGTATGTAGACACAAAAACAAGCTTATGATTTGTCTTTAGTTAAAGTTCTAACCATGTACATTGCTGCTTTAATGCACATTGGCTTAACCAGGCTCCCTTATCTTTTCACAATTTGTCATAGCCCCAACCTCTTTTAACTTCAATGTTATTTTTTTCAGATTTTGATTGTAGAAATATCATGAACACAGTAACCTTTGCATACTAGCCACAATACATTTTCAGTGTAAGAAACTTTATATTAGCCTTAATCTTTGCTTTTTGGTCTCCCTTCAGCTCTTTGAAAGCTGCTGAGATAGATAGAAATCAGGGTGTAAGGTAGAAGGACGAAATTGTGGAAAAGTTTCATTAATTTGGACTTTAAGAACGTTCTGCATTACTGGAATTGACTGATTTTCAGTTCTGCTTTAACACCTGGGTAGTAAATTGAAAGATTGCCCTGAGGGCCTTGGTCATAGATTTTACTCATTTGTAATTACATTATTGTAAATATTTTAGTTGTGAATTCTTCTATAAATGATTGTTCATTAACTGCTGTAGTTCAGCAGCCAACAAAAAGCCTTGAGCACAGGGATCTAAACTATGGCACTCCTCATATGGATACATTAAACATAGGAATATATAATCTATTTTATTACTCCTTCAAATAGAAAAGTATTGGCAACAAGCACTCTGAATAATAATAATGGTACGGCTCACATGGGACTTCCAGTGGAGCAAGATTAACTGGCTAGTATTGAAGAATTTTTCGCCGCTAGTGGATCAATGCCACTGTTCATCAATGTTCAATTCTTCCACAAAACAGTAGCAAAGATGTTCAAAACCTTTGGTAAAGATGGCCAGCAGTGATGAGCATTATAAGGAAAAGAAAGCTTCCAAAAGTTTCATATAAAAGAAGTATCACTTTCATGATACTTTAGTTTTTTTTTACTCACAAATGTTTAATAACACACTATAAAACTGGAAATATATTACATCCAATGAGTTTGGGAAACAACAGTCTGCTTCTTCCCCTTCAGATCGTTCTGCCAAACATTGAATAAAGACATTAAAAGAAACTCCTGCAGTGAATCAAGCTCAGTGCCATTTGTGCTATCCAATTTTTAAGTAAGCCGGCAATATGATCAGTAATAGACTATGTCCTCAGGGGTCAGTTCAAGCTTTTTTTCATTAAGGGATTGTCCAGTATAGACTTTATAGACCAGTGTGCTGAGTCAATCACTTGGCCACAGTGAGACTGAGGATGCTACAATTGGCTTCAATTCAGAGAGGGGAAAATAAACCAGGGTTCTCATGCCTGATTTAGCTTGATTATTCCCTGTTGTAAAGTGTTCAGATGTGGGCTTTGCCTAAAATGGAAAGCTTAGTCCTAATGCTCAGTTCTGCTGTGTTGCACAGTAGTAGAGGCAGTCTCAGTTCGCTTGTGAAGAATGCAGCACTTAGATCAGATACATGAAGGGTGATAGTACCCTTGGAACCAACTCCTTGAGGTGAGGAAGAAAGGAAACTATTTGGAAAGTGTGTGTGTGTCTGAGATTATAATACATCTGCACAAATCATTTGTAAATAGTTTGCATTGTTTGGGTGTTGCCACTTAATGCTGGAATTAACACAATTGTTATTGCTCTTCTTCATTACTAATAATTTTGGAAAATGTCTAGTGAGTTGCAGGTAAAATGCGATAGGTATGCCTGTGCGTCCTCCCTGCTGAACATCTGGCAGCATTGTCAGCTTTTCTATCTCAAATATAAACCATTTATATGACACGTGTCCGAAGTCAGATTTCATTTCATTTGGAAACTTTTTTTTGTTCCTCAGACAAGCTGGCCTGAACAAAGCAGCTGAGAAACATTATGGATTGGCAGCAGGACTGCGACCCAATGTAAGTGAATACAGCCATAACCAGAACAGCAGCATTGCATGATTAACACAGACTTCTATATACTACATCATTAAAGAAAAGTGGCCCAGTAAATGTACTTAAGGTTATGCTTAAATTCTACTGAAACCAGTTGCTGCGGCAGAAAAGAACCATTGTCACATTGTATGGCTGGGGAATCTCATTATATTGGCTGTGAGAGAGCACTGTTTACATACAGTACATGCTTGGTCTCATCTCTACTTCTACTGGTAAAGTCCTGATGTCTGTAGAGTGTAGGTACGAGCTTTCCCAAAGCATTTTAAAGATGAGACTTTGGTCATTTTCTGATATCTTTCATGGTTCCATCTATACAAATAAAAAGATGATCAGAATACCCCAGATTCAGGTGTATTTCTGGCACTTATGTTTTAGCTGCACCTAAATTTCTTTCTCACTGTTTCGGTCTAGAGTAGGATATGAGAGATTCATGAAAGGTATGCTACAAGACAGAAAGCAATAGATCTCGAAGCACATGACTAATAATTTACCTGGTTATTAACACTAATATACTATTATTGTGCTATGAAAATTCAGTTATGTTGATGTCAATGGAAATGGATTTCAGGACGTGAAGTAGAATGCACTGCCACTGCTCAATTGTATGCTTGGTGCTGTTGACCACAACTGTTTTATAATTTTTGCAATAGGACTATTTAAGGAGTTCAAAGTGATATATTGACTACACCAATGGATAAATGAACAGTTGTTGGAGCACTTGTGGTAAAAAGAAATGGGATTGTAGACTGCAATTTAATCCATTTTCAAGAAACAGGATTTAATTCTATATTTAACACATAACCACAGAAATTACTGTGTTAAGTTGTGGCTTTATAAAAACCATACACTTAGTGGCAAATTGCTATCAACAGATATACATTCAAGTGTATTTTTACCGACAGTTAGAACTCACCATTTTGTAAAGAACACATTCTTGTAACACATCAAGAAGTAGGGATTTAAATTGATAGAGTCTGTTCTAGCAATCTGTTGGCTGAGAAATGAATACCGGCCAGCGTATGGGGAGAACTTGCCTGTACTTTGACTGCTCTCAAGGGATCATTTTCTCACTTGCATATTGCATTAAGTAAGCCCTGTTTTCGCATCATCCCCATGGTTATTGTCAGACTGGCTCTCTGTTTCCATCATATAAAATATAAAATCCCTACTATGTCTACAAGTCTGTGCATGGTTTTATTTTGGCATCTCTTGACTGCATTGCGCAACTTTAGCTACTAGGTCAGAAGGTTGTGGTTTCAAGCTAGAATCCAGAGGATTTAGCCTATGTTGACACTACAGACAGTCCCCAGGTTAAAACAAGGTTCCTGAGAACTGTTCATAACTCGACTTCTTTATAAGTCGGAAATAAAAACGGTGTGTGGGAAACGACAACAGACGGGAGAGTGAGCAGGTGCGGGAAAAACGGCTGCCAGCTGGTCTCACAGACTCAGAGCAGTGATCCCAGCACTGTTCAGTTTGACCCAGACCCCGACTGTTGCAGCTCAGGGGGGCAGGGCGGGGTGGGGAGCGATGACATGGGGGAATGCCCCATTCCTAACCACCAGAAGATGCCTTCAGCCCCAGAGCAACCGGAAAATCCATCGCCATCCAACCCACCAGTTTCACAGACGCTAGATCATATAAATGAGGTGTCCATAAGTCAAGCCGTTGTAACCTGTATGCAGAACTGATGGATTATTGAAAAGTTAGAGCTGCTATCTTTTAGATAAGGCATTAAAGTAAAGGTCCCCCCACCACTAACAAAATAGTTCTAATTGGCCCTTGCTCACAAAATTGAGCATTCTACATGGATAAGCCACAGATGAGGTGGAAAACGGAAAATGATGTGCTGTGCTGGATCAGTGAAAGGTTTATATGATGGCCCCAAAATTGCCCAGAAGGAGGCAGTTTTACATGGAATATCTGACACTTATCCTCACAACTGTGTAAGCTTCAGAATCCCATGCATGGGCACACACTAATGTAGATGTATGGTGGTGGCTGCTGACTGAACCACCATGCTTTAACATTGCACTCCTCATGGGCTAACCTTCATGGAGTCCAGTGGTGGAGCATAAATTGCTGTAGTTTCTCAGCTCTTAGACCTAGCCAGGAATAGTGAGCCTGTTTACATGAATGGAGAGGCAACGGAGAAGGGTGAATCTTAGGTAATTCACTTGAGTTAATGAGAGTATGTTTAAATGTGACTATCAGTGTTTTCATTTTGTTTTAATTTTTAAAACATTTCTCAGAATCAATTTTAATAGCCTGTTATATGCCATCTTGATTTTTAAACATGTTAGAATGTCTTAAGGCACCTAAAAGGAACTTTAACAGGGGTACAATTAAATGAAACTGAGAATGGATGATAAAGCTTAAAATGCAATATTTTACTGCACTTAATAATATTTAACTGGGTGAGCATAAGATTTACAAGAACAGCTGTTTTGAAAGCTGGGTGTGGATATCACCAAAATACACAATACAATTGGTGCAAGAATGCCACTTCAAAGAATTGGCACAGAAGTTACAGTTACTCCACACATTGTCATTTACAGTGCAAAGTACTGTGCCTTACAAATAGCAAAATTGAAAGTCTATGTGGGCATTAGGCACTTTGCTTTTAAGAATAAAGGAATTGTAAGCCATACTGCAAGTCCAGTTTAGCCTTTTGTGTAGCTGTCTTTTTACTAAAGTTCCCTTTCCCTGCCTTTTGCAGGCATGATTTTGAACAGCTGTACTTGAGGAGCTACATCTGCTAATTTATCGTAATGAAAAAGAACAGTTTGAAGTTTTTGTCTGAAATGCATTAAACAAAATGTTGGCGTTTTGTTACATTGTGTTTCCTTGATGCCCACAAAGAGTTCTGTCCTTTTGAAATATCTTTCTGCTGCCTTTAATGCCTTGACCCAGAAAGCATATGTGCTGTTAATGGAAAACCAATGTACCAGTACTTCATATCCAAAGTATTATGACAAACTTTCACTTTGCACGTCAGAACCATGTGGGAAGTAACATTTTTCACTGTAAAATGTTTCTATCCAATGTCATTCCATACAAACAATCGCAGGATACTCTGTCTAGAGTTACACCTCCAGGCAAAGCAGAAAATTATAATAAAAAGGTCTGCATAGTTTGTAAATCTTTGTGGTCACCAGAGCTTTTCAGACTGGAGTCAGTTTGTTGCCATTCAAATTTGTTAAATATTATGTCGTTTGTATTAACAGAGATGCCAAGCATGGAATATTTTGCATGCCAGACTGACTGTCTATAACCTGTTATTCTTTGCTGGGCTCTCTTTATTACTTTTAGTAAATAGTATTGTCAGATGGAGATTGTTAAGTATCATCCAGAAAGAGTCAAAAATCCTAATAAAAAAACTCTTTAGATGGAATGTGATTGATTTGACCACCCAGAAATGAGCTTGTCCAGGACTGCGCAGCATCTGACTGTCAATTGCTAGCCAAAGGGACTTTCTGCATCTCCAACAAGTATAATTTGACATTCATCTAATCGTTTGTTTACTGAATAGCACAAGCTCAACAAAAATTAAAGTTTTACCTCATTTGCATTAGTTCTGTAGTATTCTGGTTTTAATCTGTAATTAGTTTGGTTGGCTTATGTTCTGGTTTTTGAACAAAAGCCTTGAAAAGTGATTTTTTTTTTATTTCACATCCCCAGCCCAAGTTTTATTCTGAGATTACTCATGAAATTCTCTGATTCTGTTCTGATTCTGAAAAAAAAGGGAGCATTCTATTTGAGAATTGCCTCGAGTTTAACAGAACATCCACATTTAGTTTTACTTGTCCATATTAATACTGCATTGGTACATCGAGACATACTGCACGGAAGCAGGCCCTTGACCCACCAATTATGTGCCAATCATCAAGCATCCTTTTGCATGAATCTTACACTAATCCTATTTTATTCTCCCCGTATTCCCATCAACTCCCCTCAGATTCTGTCACTCATCTGCACACTAAGGGCAACTTACAATGGGCATTTAAGCTACCGACATTCACGTCTTTAAGGTGCGGGAGGAAACTGGAGCACCTGGAGGAAACCCACAAAGTCACAGGGAGAACCAGCAAACTCCACATATAGAGCATCTGTGCTCAGGATTTATCCCAGGTCACTGGAATTGTGAGATAGTGGCTCTACTATCTGCACAAATATGCATTAATCATGATGACTAATTTATTTTGTTGTGGACTTTGAGGTGTTAACTGTCTTAGTTTAAATTAATGTTGGATTTGTCTGTTTTCTAGCATAGATATAAGCTGCCCAATCTATAGCAGGAAATGAAGCCAATCTTTTCATCATTTGACCAGAAAAGCTGTAGGTGGTGTCATTTTTACAGAAGTCTAGCTATGGAGTATTATTGAATTCTAGCATTAATGACTTTCTTTATTGATGAGGTGAAAAAGTCTATCAGCTGCATTCAATATAAGACGATTGATTTGGGAAACTTTACTATCATGCATTCATTTACCATTATACGACCTATTAATCATGTGGCCCACAAAGCACACCAACATAATGAAGGTGGTGCATATCCTGAAGCAAATAAAATGTTCAGAGATCTTTTACAAAGAAGATGAATGAGCAAATCAACTTGCAAAGAAGGGTCTGTGAATTGTGCAGGGGATCAACAGTGTTTTCTCTTCAGTTCTTGGAGGACTACATGCTGCTTTTGATAACTTGTCTTAGTCAATGAAACTTCATGGTAAAGGGGAGGATGAAAATGAGAGGGATGTTTTTGGCAGAGAGGTTGTATGTCTGTGCTGTCCCTGGAAACAAAGCCTTTGTGAAACTGAAGCTCATTTCTTGAAAACCAAGATTGACGCTTAAGCTTTGATTTTTGATGTGGATCTATCTTTCTTAGTAAAGCTGCAGGGGAATTAGCTGCACAAAATTCTTTCTAATCTGCTTGACAATTGTTAAGTATGGTCTTGCATGAGTAAATTAAAACATTTGTCTTAACATTTCCTTGATGAACCTTTACTATCACAGGCGCAGCCCTAGGCTTGAATTGTTATGAGAGGATAAAGAAAATAATAGGCACAAATCTACTCTGCAGTATATCTATGAATTAATGTTCTTGTTTTAAGGGGATGGATGGTTAGATTTGCAACTAAATTAGTGAGCCAATGTTAACTTTCTGAAATGTACACTAATGATAACCATTTAAGTTTAGCAAACTCAGACTGGGCAGGCACGTTAGTGTACGGGCAGGCACTAGTGTACGGGCAGGCACAGTAGTGTAGCGGTTAACGTAACACATTGCAGCGCCAATGACCCAGGTTCAATTCCGGCTGCTGTCTGTAAGGAATTTGTACGTTCTCCTTGTGTCTGCGTGGATTTCCTCTGGGTGCTCCGATTTCCTCACACATTCCAAAGACGTACGGGTTAGGAAATTGTGGGCATGCTATGTTGGCGCCGGAAGCGTGGCAATACTTGCGGGTTGCCCCCAGAACACTCTACGCAAAAAAGATGCATTGCACTGTGTGTTTTGGTGTACATGTGACTAATAAAGATATCTTATCTAATTGGTAGGTGATTTCAATGGTATAAGTGTGGAGTGTATAAATTAACACTTTAATCCAGCACTATTTCTGTCTGAACCATCCTCTACTGAGTAATTAACTCAATGGCATTCTTTGGGCACAAGATCAGGAGAAAATCTTGTCCAATTATATAATGGCCAGTCTCACAGCAACAACATGACTTGGATAGGAGTAGAGCTAAATAGAGAAGGGGCACTAGCTGGGAATATTATAATAGAGAGGGTAAGGTGCCTGTGGATAGAAGAGAGTGGATGTTGGAGAGAGCGAACAGAACTGAAACACTAATTGATGCATTGGAGAAAAAATAGAAATGTATGAAAGAGATAATGAGAACCAGGCTAATGAGAGACGGGAGAGAAATATTGAACGGTGAGGAAGAGGTTCAAAAGCCAGTCATGGTGTTTTTGACCAAGGCTAGGGAACTCTGGGATGAGGATGGAAAGGATCAGTACTAATTATATTAGAGAAGTGTGCCATCTTGAATTCAGGGAGTTTAAATGAGAAACTTTGGCAATTTGAGTTGAGGGTAGGACTAGTGACATGGGGTAAAGGTGACAGAAGAGTAAGTTCTTGAATTGGAATGGAGCCTATATTAAATCACAACATGAACGAGAGGGTTTCAACTTTTCAGGGAGAGAAATTGAAGAAGAATTATGGAATTGGAATAATTGGCGGCTTGCACAGAAAGTTGAACAAATGCCAGGTTGAATTGGGGAAAGGGGATTGCTAACTCAAGCTGGACTGCAGGATTTTGGAAAAAGAATATTAGCTTCAACTGGTTTGGAGCAACGGATGGCTTGAAGCTGGGAAGAAATGTAAGGTGGACTATGAAGTGCAAGATTACCTGGTGGAACTGAGGGGCACCATAGAGACAAGTTGTCCTATCATTCATTGAGATTATGGCTGAACAATGTCTCAACTCCATTTACCCACCTTTACTTCATGTACCTGGATAAACTTAAATAACAAAAATTATCCATCTCAGTCTTGGGGATTTTAATTAACTCAGTGGGCTGAATATTCACTCTCCAAAAAGGAAGGATTGGGGCCACATCAGGGGTTAAAGTGCAGGCAATACGGAACAGAAACCAAATGTATCTAGAATCTGTCCACTTCCTATTTTACCAGGAGCAGATCAAGGGGTGGGCATCCAAACAGCTCATGAGATGTGGGTCCATCAGCTAATATTATCATGAAGGTGATTAACCACATTAAGAGTAATACCCTTTTTTAGCATAGGCAAGTGGGTTTATGCCATGGGAAACTTGACAGCCAAAAAAAGGTTAAATCCATAAAATAAATTGATGCTTTTGGCTGCGATTAGGAGGTATGTTTCCTTCAGGCCCAACAAGTTTACCAGTCCCACCATCAGATCCTGTGCACAACTGTTTTCTCCTTTCACCACTATCTGTATCCCTTCTTGACCATTATTTGGCCTCTTTCCTCTTTATCTGTTGAGATCACCTCATTATCACTATTCTTTTAGCCAGAATTGAAAGCCCTTGATCTTCATCCCCATGATACTTCTCACTCCTGTCTATCTTTTCTTCTCCTTGTGAAACAGGCTTTCTACCTGAAAAGGTCCCAGGCTTGTAATCAGGATGCTTGAAGGGAGGTATATCCACTTCAAGAAGCTCTGTTGGAAACTCGGGAAACCCATGGTACCAAGTTTTGTGGCCTGATAACATTATGTGTCAGCAGAATTGCATTTCAGTTAAAATTAAAGGCAGGCTTCTCGGGCATATGAGAGAGATTAAGTTCAGGGGAAATAAGTAAGGGGAATTGAATTGATTGGATTGCTCCTGAGAGCTGGTATAGACTTGATGGCCAGAGTGGCCTCCTTAGGAAATAAATATGAAATCTAATGTAAGAAATTCAGACCCACGTTTGTTTGGGGGTGACGGGGGGAGTGTCAAGGGACTTGTTCCAGATTAATAATTTTGTTTTGCATGGATATGTGATTCCTAATTCCACTGCTCAACATATTTGCAAAGAAGCAAAGTGCATTATTTTAATTTAGAAATTCAATAATTTTTTAACAAAATATGCCCTAGCTGCTTAGAACCATGCCTCATTGTCTATTTGAAGGGCCCAAATTTAGATTGAATGTGCATAAGTGTATTTTCAAAAAATCCTAGCCATTATAAATAGCATGAATCAATGAAATAGGGTTCAAATTGCTTATTTCCCATTAGGCAATTTAAAGAAAATACAATCCAATAAAACAGTGCAGTTTCACTAATAGATTAATGTTACTGAAAGAAAATTAGTTTTAAAATATACAGAAAATAATTTGGTTTCAGAATGACTTTGATGTTGGATGACAATGTAAAGTGGTTGTTATCAGGCTGGGTACTCACTAGACATTTCTCACAATTTTATTCCTGTTTATTTCAAAGGACCTGAAATGAGAGAGATGTTTATCAGGGTAGCTGAAGCAATATTACCAATACACACAACCATCCAGTGTCAAATTATCTCTTCAGAAAAGGGATAACACTTTTCAATATAATTGTGCATAATGGATACACAATTTGCAATGCCAATTTTCACTGTAGCTTTGAACAAACTGTTAAGTAGCAAAAAATGCTTTATGAAAGAATTATGCTCACTGACCAACCAAGAAAATAAATATAGTGTCATAGACATTTATATTCCCCTTCTTTGATATGTTCCTTTTTCTCTCCTATGAGTAGTGGAATGTTGGACATAGCAACAACTTAAGTTACAAGCCCATGTGGCACAGTATAATTACTTGTTTTGATGGGTCATTGTTTTATCCTGGGGCTACTTTTGAAGCTGTTTTGTCAGCTTCAGCCCTTTTCTCTAGATTATGATTATGGTTTGGAATTCTGTATCCTGAAAGGCTGAACTGGAAACACTCTGGTCTAGAATTTGTGTAATATTGTATGTTTATGGGCACTCCACAATACAACCAATATAAGAATTCAATAAGGAAAATTGTGGACAATTACCGTTTTCCTTCTGCATCTTCCATGTCTTTGACAAGCTGATGCATGATCCACTGCCTTGCTATAAGACCTTGACAATGTATGCAAAACTTAATCTATCATACATGACTATTTGGGTCTTGTGCATTATAGAAGTTATTAGCCTATCTAGCATGTGCATTTCTAGCCACAAAAGAATTTTAAGACTATGTCTGTTCAGAAGTATTATTGTCCAACTTCATTGTCCAAGAAACTCTCAGTCAATATATCTCACTTTACATTATACAGCAGCACCAACAACTATAATTTCATTGAAATGTGGGATGGTCACAACAATGGATGGGTAGATATATAATGGCAAAACTTTATCAGGCTCTTACAACTCCATACCAAAAGAAATCAGTGAGGATATGTTTTGAAAATCTTCTCTTTGTGATCCTGATGATACCCTCTGGCACTGATTCCTATTGGATTTTGCTCAGCCTGTACAAGGCACCTGGTGAGTCTGGAATAGATCCAATGCAGTTGCTGCATTTGTCTGGCAAGGCAGCCAGAAATTCTTGGATCTATCTAACTTGCAGAGGGGGATTTGAATAGATTCATTCTCTTCCTCACAGCTAGAGAGATGGACAGATGTGGTGACATTTGTCTTAAATGGGCACTGATCAAAACAGGCACTTACTACTTTAAAGCGTCAATTTAAATTTTGAATGTTTTTCAGTTCTATTTGAATTACATTGTGAGTGTGAAAGCAGTTGTTTGTACACTTCCTGAAGTCGGTGTTTAAATATTGTCCTTATTATCCCTCTCTCACTCTGCTCTCTCTTTTCTGACAGTACCCTGCAGCGTTGATGAACCTGGGCGCCATTCTCCATCTGAATGGAAAACTGCACGAGGCTGAGGCTAACTACCTCCGAGCTCTTCAACTCAAGCCTGATGATGCCATTACCCAGTCCAACCTTCGCAAACTGCGCAACATCATGGAGAAACAAGGCTTGAATGTGCAAAAAAGACGAGATGGTAAAACTTAATCGAACTCTTGGAACACTAAACTTGGAAGAATTAGCAAGGATGTGGATGAACATCTGTTGTTTGTGACCCTGGTGATGCCCTCTAGCACTGAAACTCCTCAGAGTTTCCAGGGCTAGTGGGAAGGCATCTGGTTAGCATGGGACTTGTCCACCAGATCTCCTACACTTGCTCACTAAAGGCACACAGAAATGTTAGGAACTGTCCATCTTTCAGAATGTGATTTGCTTAGAGTCCAACTCTTCAGCTATGATTCCTATGTCCCCTTTGTAAGGGGGGGGGGCAATCTTTGGAAGACTTTAAGATTCTTCTACTTGTCTTCTTGTGAAGCAATCATTCACCCTTCTGAAGACTGGCACACCCCGATTTGCTCTGTGTATACTACGTTCACTGATATATCAGAGCTCTGGTGTGCCACAGGATTGGACAACTCTTGGTTCAGCCTTCTTCCTGCCTGTCCTTTAGCTCTTCAAGGGTAGTTGGAAATTCTTTCCCTGACATGGTGAAGGCAAAGTAGGAAGCTCCCAGAAACAATGGAAATTCATTATTGAGGGGGCATCATTTGTCTTCTCTTAGAAACTGACTCCAGATTTTATGCAAGCTTGGCCTCTCTTGCATCTGCCTTGTCAGCAGACAGTCAGAGCACTTAACAAAACAGATTGGTGAACAACTAATGCTGTTTTGATGAAGGTAAACATTATAAATAAACTATATATTTTTCAATTGGCACACAGAAATTTCATACTCCTGCAGACTGGACACACACTGCCTGATTCACACAGCTTTTGTTTAAATATGCCTGTCTACTTTTTGCTTCAACTTACCATTTATAAACAAGTTGCAGACAAGTCACAGGGCATTTTTATTTTAGGGAATTGTCAAAAGCTTTGTGAATTGGGATTATGCACCTGTCAGGACTGGAGGACCATATGAAGAGTTCTGCTGGGTTATTACTAGTAATTTTATTAGTACAATGGCTGTGGAAGCTTGAGGTTAAGTATTCGTAAAGTGGTCCCACATC
The DNA here is from genome assembly GCF_009764475.1 of Pristis pectinata. Lineage (NCBI taxonomy): Eukaryota > Metazoa > Chordata > Chondrichthyes > Rhinopristiformes > Pristidae > Pristis > Pristis pectinata. The sequence continues at coordinate 33,192,741 of NC_067419.1, forward strand.
CACGTGGTGTCCTTATGTTCAACACAATGCTATGTATGGTTCAGGAGTATTTTACACAATTGTATGTTAAAGTTGGTTTTGGCTAAAACATATTAAGTTATTTCATTGACTGTGGAGGAACAAGTTATTCTAATTAAAATGATATGGGATTGATAATGTTAAATTTTACCCCAGTCTCTCATAACATTAGAAGAACCTATTTGCTTTAGATACAATCATTTTAATAAAAGCGTATTTGTTAATATTTACAGAAAAGAAAGGAAATAGAAATGACAGCATGCATTTGTTCTCCTTTTACTTTTGATTTGTTTACAGCTATCACCTCTTGATGCTAAATATTTTCAACTGATTTGTCTGCCCATGGAACAGATATATTTTTATGGCTTCTAAGTCAGAACACAAAGGCATCACTTTACATTTGAACTTGATTCACTTAAACTGAACAGCAGGGATTTTTTTTCTATTTTATGTGATTGCATGGCAGAAATGACTAATTGCTCTGACTATATTGGCATTGTGTTGTAGCAATGATTCAATCATGGGTTTGTCCGAGACTTAAGGGTGAAACCTAAACCATGCAGAGGAGACTTCCTCTCTGCCTGGCCAATGCTTTCAGGTTCTGAGAAATGCTGATTAAGTATTACATCCGCATTGCTGCTCAGGGATTTCATAAAGTGGAGTAATTCCAGACAGTGCTAAAGAGTACTGAATGTGTTTACTAAATTAAAAGTTTTATTTTTTAAAATTGTTCTATTTGTATAAATTATCCAAATTTGTAGAAGTGTTTCCTCTTGTAAAATGACCATGTACATGCCAGCTTAATTCACAAGCTTTTTCCCCAATTAAAAGAAAGCATTGATGAAAACACATCTTGACTGCTTTTGTGGCGCTTTATACAGACAACATGCTCACTACTCTGTGTGTCTAAATATGTCCTGTGACAAATATCAATGGTAGAATGCAATTTAGTGAATGTAAGGGCTTAAGAGTAACTGCCAGTGTGAACAAACTTCTGCAGCTGTTTCGGATCTGTCATTTGGACAAGTGATGGGTTGTGCACTTCAATAAACTGCATTGACACAATGCCAACAGAGGTGTTGGCTCTTATATTTTATTCAAGGAAAGGAGCAATATGACAAATTAATAATCTAACATAATAGACAACAAGTGACACATTAATGGCTGACATATGTATGATGGGTATCAAAGCCAGGTGCATTAACCATCATTAAAGGTTCTGAAGGAGCAATGATGAGATATGACATAACCTATTTACACATGCTTAAACTATAATTTAAAGCCAGTTTACATTTGTGATATCTGTCATAAAACTGTTGTGTGGTGAAAAAAATTCTTGATTTTTAAGCTGACATTTCACAAAATGTAATCATTTTCATTTATCCATTTAGAAGCCAGTTTTGACACTGACATGCTAATAATTGATTTAGCAGAGATGTTGTAAAAGGCACAAATCATCGGAAAAGTTTCCAAGAGAAACCGGGCGCAAATGAGAGTAGTTAGAAGATAGAAAAACAGCATTGGAATACTAATACTCTGATCTACATTCCCTCTCCAGAACCCCTGACTTAGTCCATCTACCAAATTGTGAGAGCCTTTCATACTATAGTACTGTATTCTTGGTAAGAAACCTGAATGCAGCCTTGCTATGTATATGGATAATCGTGTTTCAGCTTTGGTCAGCCATGATTCCTTTGGAAGGTTTAATCTTTACCATTTCAACTTCTGATCTAAATGTTAGACCTTCCAATGATCTAGTTCTTCATTTAATGTTCAAAGCACATTTCTATATTGCAGAACAGATAGCCGATTATGATTGTTTTCATGTTAAAATGGTGAATTAATGAAAATTTTAAAAAAAACTGCAGGTGCTGGAATTCTGAAATAAAAACAGAAAAGGCTGGAAACACTTGGCAGGTCAGGCAACATGTGTGGAAAGTTAGCATTTCTGGTCCAAGAACTAGTTTTTTGATGTTTTCTTAATTTGTAAATAAAATTATCTATCAGAATTCCTCCAGTCTCTGATCAAGTCTGCACAAGTTATAACCCTGGTAAAAGTGAGATAAAGATCATTGGACCCAAACTCTCATGATCAGAGATTTTTAAAAACATAGACCTTTTGTTTTCCATATTCTGTATGGTTTGAGGGATTGCACTTCCTCATCACACATATCAGATAATTTTCATGACAGAGAGAATAGAAGTCATTTGGTAAGCACTACATTAGTGTTCCATAATCCCAAACCCTAGCTATCAATACAATACTTGGAATAGAACAGGTTTTGACTGAAACATAACTTCCTTGAGCATAGCTCGCACCTCCATTCAAGGTTTTGATCTGATGAACATATGAGAAAAACTCTGTGAGACCATTTATAATTCAATTAGATCATATTTGCAATTAAAATATTACAAGAATAATGAGCTGCAGAGACACCTTTCCATCTAATGTAATATTTAGGAGCTGGCTAATAATATTAGTTCAGTAATGTGCATGGACTATGCTAATGGGCTCAAAAATGATACACAACACCACAATCTAGTTACTGCATATACATCAGTGTGTATAGGGCCTTATAAGGAAATACATGTGAACATGAACAAAAGACACAATGGATTTTATTATCAACTATTGCCTTAAATATTTTGGGGTAATTGTCTTATAATGAAGACAATGGCTAGACTAAAAGCGTTGTGGAACAAAAACATGAGAAGCCACAGGTGCTGTGCAGATGGGCTTCTTGGGTTAAAAGGAGTGAAACTTTTCTCACTGGATCAAAGCTTTTGCTTAAATCATATTATTCTGTAATAACTCTAGTTGTATATAAAGTCCTTTGAAATCTGTATGATGTGTATTCCACCAGGCACCAATTTAAATGGACTGGACAATATCTGCAACTTTATTGTACGGGCTGGAAATGATCTAAATATTAAGCTATTTGACTGAAGATTAACACAATCCACCTTTCTTTAGAGCAGACTGCTCTGTGCTGAAGTAGATATCATTATTTTATATATCACATATGTTTTTTCATCCAGTTCTTTGCACTCATTTCTGAATCTGCCTTCCTGAACCACAGCAATTACTAAATTTACTGAGGAAACAGTCCTAGACAGAGATCATTAGCTGCACCTCTAGAAAAATGTGGTTATGTAAAAAGAAATGCTAGATCGGGGTTCGATTCCTATCGCTGTCTGTAAGGAGCTTGTACGTTCTCCCGTGTCTGCGTGGGTTTCCTCCAGGTGCTCCAGTTTCCTCCCACATTTCAAAGACATACGGGTAGGTTAATTTGCGTTTAAAATGGGCGGCGCGAACTTGTTGGGCCGGAAGGGCCTGTTACCATGCTGTAAACAAACTTTAAAAAAAAATGTTAAATTTGTACAGCAGGAGCCACTCATTCTTGAACATATGCAGGAATATCTTCATCAGACTGAAGAGAAAATTAATGGCAAATAAGTATGTGCCCTGCCAAGATAACTCTGTGACACTAAATGCTGTGCTAATCCCCTTATTAATAACTTCTGCTTTAAATCAATAGTATTCAACATTTTGCTGTTTATTAATAACAACGTGTTTATTGTTGGCTGCAGTAAAAACTATCAAAATGTTCAATCTTCATAGAATTGTACAGCACAGAATGACTACTTTTTTTTTCCATCATTTAATTTCAAAGCTATGCCTATCTTTTCCTCACACCTCTCCTCTACCCTTTCTTAATAGTATTCTTTCTAGTTAATCCTCTTACAAGGACACTCATGAAGATTGTGCTTTTTCATTCCTGAGTTGAAAGATTAATTATGTTATCTCAAAAAATTTCCCACTATTTCCAGATTTATAGAAAGTTTGACCTAAAGGTTTACTGAAGTCCAGTTAGAGAATAGTTCATACAGAGGTTCTTGTCCTATGTTCAATTGTGTGCTTCTAAATATCATTGATTTATTTTGTTCTTGTTTCACTGATCTTTACTTTAAAATTAGCGCAATTAATTTTAACTTTTGGTTCCTGTATAGTAGACCTTGCAAGCAGCCTATCTGCTCCAGGGTCAAGGAGTTCAGTGGCAATTTAAGGCTCCAGCCGCATGAAAGTGGAATTCTTTTGAGGCTTTGGCTCCATTTAAATCCCTGAATTGCAGGCACTGAATAGGCAGCCCAATGAAACTCGCTAGCTTCCAGCCAGCCTATTATTGGCAGACCAAACATTGAAGAGGTTAATAATGGTGCCTGGAGTGTCTGAGAGAGGTAAGGCTGGACTGTAAAATGCTCCAGAATATACTTATGGGAAGCAGAGGAATTCCTAGATATTCCAGAAAATAATTTCAAATTTGGAGACGCAAGAGTCTACAGGTGCTGGAATCTGGAGTAAACAACGAGCTGTTGGAGGAACTCAGTGGGTGAGGCAGCATCCATGGAGGGAAATGGACAAACGATGTTTCGGGTCAAGACCCTTCATCTGGACACATGCAATTCCATCTCTCATTAGTTAGTCTCAAACTTATGTACTCAACTGTGCGTGCACAGAAGTCCAAGGCTCACTGAAATCTTAACAGTGAAGCAACAATATTCTCCCCAATTTTGAGAATTTTTTTGGAGTTTTTCAGAGGTATCTAAGGGGATAGATGAAGTGAATGATGTCTATGTGGACTTGAGTAAGGCCTTTGACAAGGTCCCGCATGGCAGGGTGATCTGGAAGGTTCGGTCGCATGAGATTCAGGGGGAGCTGGCGAGGTGGATTCAGAACTGGCTCGATGATGGGAAGCAGAGGGTGATGGTTGAAGGTCGATTCTCCGACTGGAGGCCTGTGACTAGTTGGGAGCCCCGGGGGTCAGTGCTGGGACCTCCGACCTCTGTTATTCATTATTTATGTAAATGATTTGGATATTAACATACATGGCATGATTAGCAAGTTTGCTGATGATACTAAATTAGGGGGTCGTTGATAGTGAAGCGGGTTACAATGAATTGCAAAGAGATCTTGATCAGTTAGGGAGATGGACTGAGGAATGGCAAATGGATTTCAACTTGGATAAGTGTGAGGTGTTGTATTTTGGACAGTCAAACCAGGGTAGGACTTATGCAGTGAAAGATGGCACTGACAAGTGTTGTAGAACAGAGGGACCTGGGAGTACAAGTGCACAGTTCACTGAAAGTGGCCGCGCAAGTAGACCGGGTGGTGAAAAAAGCATTTAGCATGCTGACCTTCAGTCAGGGCATTGAGTTTAGGAGAAGGGATGTTATGTTGCAGTTATACAAGTAATTGGAGTATTGTGTACAGTTTTGGTCACCCTGTTATAGGAAAGACATTGTCAAGCTGGAGAGGGTGCAGAAGAGATTTGAGGATGCTGCCTGGACTAGAGGGCCTGTGATAGGGAGAGGTCGGCCACGCTGGATCTTTATTGCTTGGAGTGTCGGAGAAGAAGGGGTGGCCTCAGAGGTTTATAAAATCTTAAGGGGTATGGATAAGGTGGACGGTCAACATCTTTTCCCCGGGGTTGGGGAGTCCATAAACTAGAGGGCACAGATACAAGATAAGAGGGGAGAGATTTAAAAGAGACCGGAGAGATAACTTCTTTACACAGAGGGTAGTGAGTATGCCGCCAGAGGAAGTAGTCGAGGCGGGTACAATTGCAACATTTAAGAGGCATTTGGATAGGTACATGGAGGGGAGGGTCTTGGAGGGTTATGGGCCGAACGTGGGCAACTGGGACTAGCAGGGAGGATGCTGTGGTTGGCATGGACCAGTCGAGCTGAAGGGCCTGTTTCTTTGCTGTATGACTCTATGACCCGAATGAATGGCAATATGGGTGGAGTTGTGGAAGATACTTATCAAAGAATGGATTCTCTTATTTAAGAAAAGACTTGCATTTATATGGTGCCTCATCCACAAGGCTGTATACTCAGCGCTCTACCCTACTCCCTATATACTCATGACTGTGTGGCCAGATTCTGCTCTAATGCCATCTACAAGTTTGCAGATGATAACACCGTACTAGGCCGTATCTCAAATAACGATATCAGGGTTCAGGAAGGACATAGAGAGCTTCGTGGAATGGTGTCATGACAACAACCTTTCCCTCAATGTCAACAAAAAAAGGGAGCTGGTCATTGACTTCAGGAAAGGGGGTGGTGTACATGCACTCGTCTACATCAATGGTGCTGAGATCGAGAGGGTTGAGAGCTTCAAGTTCCTGGGAGTGAACATCACCAGTAGCCTGTCCTGGTCCAACCACATAGATGTCACGGCCAAGAAAGCTCACCAGCGCCTCTACTTCCTCAGGAGGCTAAAGAAATTTGGTATGTCCCCTTTGACACTCACCAACTTTTATCGATGCACCATAGAAAGCATCCTATCTGGATGCATCACGGTTGGTATGGCAACTGCTCTGCCCAGGACCTCACAAAACTGCAGAGAGTTGTGGACGTAGCCCAGTGTGTCCCAGACACCAGCCTCCCCTCCTTGGACTCTGTCTTTACCTCTTGCTGCCTTGGTGAAGCAGCCAGCATAATCAAAGACCCTACCCACCCGGGTCATTCTCTCTTCTCTCCTCTTCCATAAGGTAGAAGATACAGGAGCCTGAGGGCACATACCACCAGGCTTGAGGACAGCTTCTGTCCCACTGTGTTAAGACTATTGAACGGTTCCTTTATATGATGAGATGGACTCTGACCTCACGATCTACCTTGTGACCTTGCACCTTATTGTCTACCTGCACTGCACTTCCCGTGTAGCTGTGACACTTTACTCTGTACTGTTATTGTTTTTACCTGCACTACCTCAATGTACTATATACTAACTCAATGTAACTGCCCTGTGTAATGAATTGACCTGTATGATCTATATGCAAGAAAAGTTTTTCACTGTACCTTGGTACAAGTGACAATTATAAACCAATACCAATACCTTTTGATTCCCACTGTGATAAGACTATTGAACGGTTCCCTTATACAATGAGATGGACTATGACCTCACAATCTACCTTGTTGTGACCTTGCACCTTATTGCACTGCACTTTCTCTGTAGCTGTGACACTTTACTCTGTACTGTTATTGTTTTTACCTGTACTACATCTATGAACTCTGTACTAACTCAATGTAACTGCACTGTGTAATGAATTGACCTGTACGATTGGTTTGAAAGGCAAGTTTTTCACTGTACCTCGGTACAAGTGACAATAATAAACCAATACCAATAGCTTTCAGCCTGTCCAAAAACACTTTGCAATCATTAATGCTATTCTGAAGTATGATCACTATTGTAATCTCAGAAACATGGCATCTGGTTTGCATACAGCAAGCTCCCACAAAGAGCAATATAATAAACAGAAGTTTCTTTTACAGTGCTGAGTAAGAAATAAATATTGGTTGGGGGGGGGGGGGGTGTCAACAGAAATAGTTCTTCTGCTCCTTTTCAAAATGGTGCCATTCTGCATCTCCCTGAGCAGCAGCTGGTGCCTGGATTTAACATTTCATCTGAAAGACCAAGCCTGTCACTGCACAGCATTCTCTCAGCACTCTGCTGGAATACCTTGCTACATTTTTGTGCCTAAGTCTCTAGAGTGGGGCAAATCCAAAAAATCGCTGATTCAGAAGTGAGAACTACTAACTTAATCACAGTTGCCACTTATCTGTGTTGGTAATAAATTAGCACACATCAAAACAAAAATACTTCTTGAGGTCATTTAAAGCAAAGCTGTAACAATGTTTTCCTTTGGCCCCATCACTCTCACTGGCTACAGCGCCAGTTTTCATTCAGAGGTATGCAATCTTGACCTGTTTAACCTTAACTTGAGCTTTCTCTGTAGTATTCAAGCCCACTTAATTACTCTGGCACATTGGTTGCTCCCATTCTTATCTATCCTTCACAGATCTATCTAGCTCTCTCCAGCCCATGTCCTCTTCCACAAACCCATTAAATTTCAAACTCCACTGACTCTATCACAAAATGGTTGATTTCAAGGTCTTCAATTCAATTTCAAAACATTTCCATTGCCCTCCCATTGAAGTGACCTTCCCAGCTGTTTCCTCTCCTCCTCTGATATTTGTTTACTTCCCTACTTTATCTTCTCCATCATTGGAAGTCATTTACTTCTTAGCCCTGACCTACAAGAATTGCCTTCGAGAGACACTTCACCCCACTCTCTGCTTCCCTCTCTTCCTTGAGTCTTCTAAACTCCCTTCTTTTCGAGCATGCCTTTTGCTTTATCCTATTCCACCCTTCAATATGTTTTCTTTTCTATTCAAGTGTACTGTGGTATTCTGCCACATAAGTAGCCCTGCACAAATTGTCATTAGTTTTGTCATTTCCACCATTACACAGGTAGTGCAAAGAGCCAATTAAAATATTTTAAAGTGCGAGTAGTTTAGGTATTTATTATGCCAGCCATTTGAAGTTCCTGTTTGTTCAGACCAGTAACAGTTACATTGGTTAGAACTCTCTTGTACACAGAAAGTCTATGCAACTGATGTTTAATAGCTGCTTCAAGTAGAAAAACACATGATTCACAAGTTGTTTCGGATAAGTCCCTTGAAGATGTGCAGGTAAAGCAATCTGGTGATCAGATCAAATAAGCATTACTTCCGTAAGCACAAATGAAGTGACAGAATGCATATCCTATCTGGATACCACATATTTCATAAGGTGACAGATTCAGGAGTCTGGTAATTTATGTCCAAAGACCTGGAGTCTGCTGTTAAATGATTAAGCAATGAACTGAGGAAAGGGTACCAGAGGGTATGCTGTGTTTATTTAGTAAGTTGATTAGTGTACTTTGCACTCGAACAGCTCTCCAGTTTCCTGCCACAGGGCCACTGCCAGGAAGTGCTGTCTTCATAAGATACCATCAGGTGCAAAGGATTTATAGGCTTTTCATCCCCCATAGGATAATGCTGATTGAAGAGTGTGTGATTTGAAATTCATAGATTCAGCGCATTCCTTGGTATCTCATCCATACTATTTTAGAGATCAGTGAGAAAGTGTATTTCACTGAACATTCATACCAACCACTTTTTGTGCTGAAGTGTCTGAGGATGAATTTCTTCAATCATACAACACATTGGCTCCCAGTCTCATTAAGTTTCTTTTTACAAGATTATGATTACATATCCTGCATTCTCCATGATAGTCAGAAATTAACTAACTGTGCAGGATGAACAAGAACCATTCTGCTTTGGGTGGGGTATTTCAATCACTCCAGGCGAGAAAGGAATGTTTTTTTTAAATTGGCCCCACGTTGGCAGTATAATCTTCTCAGAACACGTTTCTTCATTTTTACAAAGACAGACATTGCTGATGTCATCACCTTTAAAAACAGTGAAAGGATGTGATAAAAACAGTCTGGTTTTCTGTTTCTCAAATTAGCTGGTGTCACAAAAATATGTGGCAGGTCTTGCAAAGCTTTAGAAGTTCCATATTGGGAACATCAACTTCCATTTAATAGCACCTATAACATGGCAAAAATGTTCCAAGTCATTCACGGAAAGATTGTTAAGTAAAAAATTAATGCTAAGGTACATTAGGACATCTGAGGCCTGGCCGAGGTGGTACAATTTACCGAGTGTCTTAAAAGAGATAGAGAGGCCATGAGGTATGGGGAGGTAATTCCAGGGTGATGGGTCATGGTACCCAAAGATGCGGTTGGCAGTGGGGAGCAATTAATTTTGGGATGCTGAAGAAGCTAGAATTAGACAAATGCAGTTACCTCAAGAAGGCTGAAATTCTGGAGGAGGTTGCAGAAATGGAAGGGGAGAGACCAAGAAGGAATTTGTAAACAATTATGGTAATTTTCAAATTTCTTAATGAGGAGTGGTGTATGTCTATAAGCATAGGGCAAATAAGTGAACTCTGCATGTCAGTTTGAACATGGGCAGCAGGGTTCTGAATGGTTTCAAGTTCACGGAGAGTAGAAGAAGGAGGCTAGCTGGGAATGGGCATCTTTAGAGGTAACAAAACAATGGGTGAGGATTCCTGCTGGAGATGATCTGATCGTAATTGGTCTCAGGTCATATTATGGATATTGGTGGTAGAATCACATCTCTCACTCGAACTGCTTTCCTCACCATATTGACTGGGATTGCCTCAGTTAAAGGGACTTAAATGTGGTGGAATTTGTTGAGTGAATCCAAGAAAGTTTTTTGAGACAATATGTAGAGAGTCCCACTAACAACGGAGCAGTACTTGACCTTATCTTAGGGAACAAAATTGTGTTGGTTGTGGATGCGCCAGTGGGGGATTACATTTTGGGAACAGTGATCATAATTCTGTAAGTTTCAAGGTAGTTATGGAAAGGGATGTGGTTGGTTCTCAAGTTAAGGTCCTGAACTGGGGGAAGGCTGATTTCAATAGAGGACCTGGCAAAAGTTGATTGGGAGTAAATGTTTGTAGGTAAAATTACAGCTGACAAATGGGGATCTTTTAAAAGGGAGATAGTAAGAGTGCAGGGCCAGTATGTTCCAGTAAGGCTGAAGACCAAGCTGGCAATGACAAAGGATAATAAAAGTTTGATCAGGGAAATAAAGGAAACCAATGACAGGTATAGGCAACTGAGATGGAAGGGGGTCTCTTGAGAACATAGAGTGTGTAGCAGATACTCACAAAAGGAATAATGAAGGCAACAATATGCCATGAAATATCCTTAGCAAGTAAGATTAAGGAGAATTCCTAGACATTCTATATCAGGAGCAAGAGAACGGCCAGGGAAAGAGTGGGGTAATCTATGTGGGGAGCCAAGTGATGTGGGCAAAGTCGTAAATGAATACCTCATCTATATTCACCAAGGAGAAGGACATGGCCAATAGTGAGTTCAGAGAGATATTTGTGGATAATCTGGAGCAAGTATTAAGGAGAAGGTGTTAGATGGGCTGGATGAGAACTATTCCAGGTTGCTATGGGAACCAAGGGAGGAGATAGCTGGGGGCCTAACAGAGATTGTTGCATCTTCATTAGCCACAGGTGAGGTGCCAGAAGACTGGAGGATAATGTTATTCTTCTGTTTAAGAAGGGCAGCAGGGATAAACCAGGTAACTAAAGGCCAGTGAGTTAGATAGTGGTGTGGACTAGGGCAGTGATTGGGGACAGAAGGATATATCTGCAAGCCAGTCAGGTATGGGTCACCAGGATGAGGGTGCAGGCATTCAGTTATGATGCTGTCCAACAGCTATCAAGTACTTGCTGCCTCCATAGATGTGAACAGCACCTGCATCCACCTATTGCTTTCTAGCTCCTGCTCCACCCCCTGCCCTCACTTCTTTATCCTGGCTATTTCCCCTCTACTCCTTCAGTATGGATGAAGGGTCTCAACTCAAAACATAGATTGTTCATTTCCCTCCTCAGATGCTGGCTGACCTGCTGAGTTCCTCCAGCAGCTCATTTTTTGCTTCATTTGATGCCTTCAGTTGGTTAGCGTCAGTTTACTTTCCCCAACGAAGCACTTATTAGATGTTGGTTAATTTTTAAGCCATTAAAATATTAAGTACTTAAGACTGAAGAGGCAGCCAAGAAGCAAATCTACTTATCAGGATAATTTCAGGAATGGTAAAACTTGGTCTGATAATCAAAAGTTCAGAATGCTGTAAGAAGCATTGAACTACACACTATTACACTTCACCTCATCTCTTTTAGAGGAGCTTGTGAGTAAGTAAGTTGTTAATTACTTCAAAATCGAGCATCAGTCATTTTACCATTTTCTGTTGGGAAGGATCATTGAATTTGTGAGGCACAATTCCAACCAGGTTTGTCCATCAGTTTGATTGACTTGTGTTACTGATAAACAGAAACAGGTGAATGTTAATAATTCCTCCCAAAGTAGAAAAATGTGGGCTTATATCTCAATATCTTTTTGTAGGGTCATTCAAAAGCGAACGTCTTTTAGCTGCACCAAGATTATGACCATATGCTGAAATGTGGGATAAATTCCTCCGGCATCTTTCTTCTGCTATGTTTCTAGTTTGTAATCCTGGCCAACATGGTGGCACTGCAACACTTTCATTTGTGTTCTTTCTGTTTCTGATAAAGTTGCCACATGCCTGCAGAGAATATTTTGCTGATGAGAGTGAGAAGGAGAGACTTTTGATATAAATCTGAAGGAACATAATGTGGCTAGTTTAAAAGGGAATTAGATAAATACTTGAAAGGGAAAGAAAATGCAGGGAAATGGGAGAAGAGAGTGGGACTAATTGGATTTCTCTTCGAAAGAGGGCACAAACTCACTAAATGACCCTCACTCTCTCTCACTCACTCACTCTGACTCCTTCAGATCCTCCTCCAGCCCTCCCATTTCTGCCCCCTTTTCCATCCCCACCCCTCCAGCCCCCCATCACCCATCTTCATTCCCCCTCCCCTTCTACACACACAGTTCATTCACAGGCTTCCACCCCACTCCCCCATCTGGTTCTGGTTCCATCTGCCATACACCTCTCCCCTAATGGTTCCCATTATCACCTTCCTTACTTATCAGATTCCAGCACTGATAGCCTTTGTGTTCCCGCTTATCACGCTCGCCCTTCACCCTCCCCCACCCCTTCACCTGGCTCTATCTGCCTCTCCTATTTTTCTGCCTCCATTCATCATCCACCTGCCTCTCTACCAACACCTCTTCCTTCCTCTACCTAGCTCGACGTCCATCATACTTCACGACACCTCAGTCCACCAATCATTTTGGGCTCCTGTGTCACCATCCACCCTCTTCTCTGTACACTGGCTATCTCCCTTCTACTCTTAGTCCTGATACAGGATTTCAATCTGAAACGTCGAGCATTCCTTTTTCCCCACAGTTGCTGCTTGACCCACTGAGTTCCTGCAGGAGACTGTTTGTTGCTCCAGATTCCAGCATTTGTAGTTTCTTTTGCCTCACTAAATGACCCTTGTCTTTGGTGTATCTTTCTACGATTCTGTGTGAGTAAAGCAGCTATCATTGTAAACTTTCTAGGCATGAGATTGCTTTCCATCACCTCCAGATTTCTACCATATTCTCCAGCACACCTACTTTCTTTATTGTTTTTTTTATTCCCTATTCATAATCCATACGAGTCTGTCCTACTTAAATGATGGGAATGGAAATCTACATGTGTGCTGTATGTAGAGCAGATTGCAGACCAAACTTAATTACGTTTTTGGTGTTTGGCCCAAAAAACTAAAAAATTGATTTAACAAAAAATTGCTGTCAAATTTAGTTGCAAGGTTATTTGTCTATTTCTCAAGTTCAATAAACAATGTTTTTGGACCAAGTTTCTATCATTAATAATGGTGCTGTGATTAAAATTACTGTCAAGTGGGAAAATAACATTGCACTTAATGGAGCACTCATCAGCCTTTAGGGCAGGATAGCAATCAATTTCTGCCAAGAAATAAAGGACTAAAAGAAAAATTTGAATATTCAGATCCTCTGAAATCTTCAACCTTATTCTCAGCAATTTCACTCTAAAATTGCTTGTGAGGTCTTTACCAGAAATAAAACATTTGTTTATTTAAGAAGTTGTTTACACCCACTTTATATTGTTATTGGCTTCTTTTGAAATTTCATTTGTCGTTAACCTTTTGGATACTGAATGCTGTTCATAGCCTTCAAAATATCTGCTTTCAGTGAAATGACAGATTTACAGAAGCCAAAAAAGATTAAAGGAAATATTTGTGTTTTTTTTATTTCACCAAACTGACATACGCACTCCTCACTAATACTTTGTGCTTTGCAACTCACCAACGTCACATATTTAACTCCTCATTAATACCCTGCATTTTTTTATTAATACCACATGGTTAACTCTTCACCAACATGATTGCAACTAGGAACAAAAGCACTTCATCTTTATGGCAATAGTTTCTCTTGTAGTTTCATTTAGTGTTAAACATTCTGCAACAGTAATTTTGGTACATGATCATAGAATTGTTACAGCGTAGAGGGAGGGCATTCAGCCTTTAAGTCTGTGATGTATTCTAGTAGAATATCGCATCAGCACCACACCTCTGCTATTTCCCAATTGCCGGACTAACTAGTTTTCCTTGTACCTATCCAATACTGTTTTGAAAGCATTGATTGAGTATATTTCCACCACCTTTGTAGATAATGAGTTAACGATCATAACTATTCTCTGTACATAAATGTTTTATTTCACCTCCCACTTGTACCTTTTGCCCAAAACATTTAATCTGTGTTCCCGGGTCCTTGAACCATCTGCTTTATTAATGTTGATTTCTGCAGATTTTCAAAAGCACAATCTACACATTGTTTTTGTTTACGTATGTTCTTAAATATCACCTACCACATCAGTGATCAAGCATGAAAATTTGCAGCTGGCTGAGTTCTTTAACATACATTGACTATTGGTTATAAGGGGTATAAAAACATAGGTCCTGAAGTTGAGATGATACTGAAGTAAAATGTAAAACTTACCTTTCAACAAGCTTGTTGATATCTGCATTCCTTACGACTCCACATTAAAGCTTTGAAGTGCATAGTCATTCAAATGACATTTGAAAGCATGACACGCAATGGATCTTTTTTTGGTGCTGTCAGGATAGAAGGACATAGTTTGCAAGACTTTACTTTTTATTTTGATTTGTTTCCTTTTAAATCTTTACAGTGCCATTGTGTCCATGTTTTTTGTCATTGCAGGTTCTGTGATCACCAGTGTGTCCTGTCAATCATTTGAAAGTTGTGAACATCCCTGCCATCGTCAAACCCAAAACTACCCTTGTAAGTCCTTTTCTGCCCCTCTCTGACCAACAACTGCCCCACCCCCGGTCACCAGGAGATCATCTCCCTTTCAATGCCATTTTCCGATTATTCTCCCTTTTGCACTGTGCAGAATTAGTTACCATCAGTCTTATTCCTAAGAAACCAATTTTTTAAGTGCTGTTGAAAGGGTTAATGTTGGGACCTATTTTCTTCTGAGCTTTTGCTTGTCATTATGTCAGACTACTGGGGGAAAAAGATGTGGACAGATGGAGAACACCAAGAGTATACAGTGAGTCTTTGGATAACTTCAGGCTGACTTTAGAGGATACAGTCATTAAAATGTGAGACAAAAGGCTGCAGAAAAATCCCAAGGTACAGTTAGTGAAACTGATTGGATGATAGAGCACCAACATTATGATTCAGGGGCACAAGCTGAGGAAATAATCTGTACAGATGCAAGAGGAATGTGAATCAAGAAGCTGGGCTGAATGACACTTGGATCTGGGTTGAAGGTTGGTGGCGGTGAGAGATGCTTGAAGGGGTCCTGAGGCAGGGTTGCTCACATGAGGAATCCATTTAGAGAAGCATTATTTCAGACTCTATGACCTACCATTGGCGGTTTTATGTCAGAACTATCAAAGTAGTCTAGACAGGTAAATAAACCACTGGAAATAAAGCATCACTCTCTAACCCACGCAAGCAATATAATATAGGTTTTTACAATGGCCCTCAACCAATCCAAATCAAGCTTTTATACCTAGCCATAATCAAATACATTTCATACAAACTGTGTGCACATTCCAGCTAGAATTTATGACTTGTGCTTTATGGCTTCTGTCAGCCAGCACTACAACTGTGACATCAAAACTGCATGCGTGGGGATAACACATGTCCAATAATACAAACGGAACAAAGTAAAAATATGGACATCCTTAAGTAGTTGCAAGGCGACATGTAATTGTTTACATGCTGTGGTACAAGTTAAAAACTGCAGTAGAAATGAAATGGCTTACATGAAAAGAAAGAAGGGGGTTAATGTAAGTTATAAATTAGTATGTGTTCAGTCAGTAAGGTATTGTGCATGGTACAAGTCAACTTTACCATCTTTATAGCATCTCCTTTTTACTTACAATTTCAAAGGGCTAAGATACAAAATTAGATCATTCAGTAATTATTTAAGCTAAGATAGAAATCAAATGCAACAGGCTGGGAAAATTAAATTAAGCATTCTTCATGAAAGGGAAATACAGGTACATATGTGATGTTTCCAGGCAAGTTTAATTTCCATAGATTCAGCACCAAATATTGCCTTAAAAATAAAAGAATGATAAAACTACCACTAATTTCAGGATTTTTTTTTCCTTTTCACTGTTCATGATCATCCTGAAAGTGACTTTGCCACAAGAATTGGTTTGATGCAGGACTTAAGCCTAAAACAATGAAGGAATGTCAAAGTGCGCTGTGAACATTGTATGCGTATTCTGAACAAGTGTGTGTGTGTGTGTGTGTGTGTGTGTGTGTGTGTGTGTGTGTGTGTGTGTGTGTGTGTGTGTGTGTGTGTGTGTGTGTGTGTTTGTGTGTGTGTGTGTGTGTGTGTGTGTGTGTGTGTGTTTGTGTGTGTGTGTGTGTGTGTGTGTGTGTGTGTGTGTGTGTGTTTGTGTGTGTGTGTGTGTGTGTGTGTGTGTGTGTGTGTGTGTGCGCGTATGTGTGTGTGTGACTTAATTGGCATTCATTTTCTGTTCAGTTGATTGCCAATTCTGGCCACCATTTCTCAGTCATTACTGCCAGGAGTAATTTTCCACTTGGTGGTCAGGCAGTGAACTGATGCTGCATCTACCGCATAAGAAACTGTAAGGATTTCCTTCCCATTGATTGAAACTGGTGGTTTTCCATTATGGGTAGCCAGTTGCAGTTTATTGCCCACCAAAATTAAATTTACTAGACATTCATCCAATTGCCATTCATGGAAGCTGGCTGTGTGCAAATTGACTGTTACTTTTGTAGATATAATAATAGGCATTCCACCTCAAAGTGATTTATTGCATGTGGGGCAATTTGGCTCACCTCTGACAGATGTAATAACGCACCATATAAATATAAGGTTTTTCATTTATATGAAAGGTTTCCAACGGTTAGGAAAATGAGACAGTTTTACACTCCTGCCAAAGTTGGAAATTACCCCCTACATCTCTGTCTGCATAGTGTTTGGTTTCCACTTAAAACTCTGCAGTAGATTATATTTTTGGTAACTCCTTCAGGTCAAGTCCAGTGGTGTGGCATCTTAGATTTAGAAACTCAATTCCATAGTGTATTTTTTTTATGTGCTATGCACCCCAATTGTTGCAATTGTGATTTGTGATAAGTAAATTAAAATGAGTCTCATGTATTGAGAGATTTGAACACACATTTCCAAAACAAACAGAGAATACACTGGTGACGTCAATCAGTATGGAGTGTACATTTGACACCTGTCCTGTCAAATTGATCCATTCATATGCAATTGATGCACAGTGTAGGCCAAGCCAAGGAGATCAGGTCATTGCCAAAAGAAAAAGGCCCTTGTCTGTGCCATTTAAAGGGCTCATCAATTATTGCAGGTTTGTTCAGTAATTTGGAGGTGGAATAATGTTAGTGATTTTTTTGTTCCCTTCGTTATTGGGTTAGCCCTTCAGATTTTGCATCCTCATCATTAACACAATGCACTTGGGAAGCTCAATGGATTCTCTTATCAGGCTGTTTCTGCCATATTTCAGCCACCACACCAGACACCACTTAAGCACTAATACACAGGTAAACGCTTCCAGGAAATACTGGCGCATTGCTTCTCCTCTGTTTTCAAACATGTTTTCATGTTGAATGTTTAGGTCTTATTGTTCATCTTCATTCTGCTCTGACCTTTGAAGCCAACATATTCAGCTCTTATTTTCACCTTCAGTTTCATAATATCCCAGGCTCTGCCCTTAACACTCTCCCTTTGACTTGAAACATTTATTTTTATTTGTGTGAGTGGTCATCAGAAGTGTTTCAGATTCTGGAACTGACTCTCCCCACAAAAATGTTGTGCATCACTAATAGAACAGGTTTCCTGGCACTATTTTTAGGATCCATGAGCTGCAATTAGCTATGTCACCAAAGGAAATACTGGTACAAATAACTAAAAAAAATTTTTAAAGAGCAACTTAAAGGAGAGAAGTAGAGAGTCAGAGAGGATGGAATTCCAGAGCTTGAGGACTTGGGAGCTGAAGCCTTTGCAGTGGATAGTGGAGCCATTAAAGTTGGGGAAATTCTTGATGCCAGAATTGGAAGAGTGCAGATATCTCAGAGAGTAGTAAGGTTGGAGGAGATTGCAGAGGTTGACAGGTTCAAGGCTAGAGAGATTTGAAAACAAGGATGAGAGGTAACTTGATAGAGGTGTACAAGATGATAGGAGGCATAGATCGAGTGGATAGTCAGAGACTTTTTCCCAGAGTAAAAATGGCTAACGTGAAGGGGCATAATTTTAAGGTGATTGGAGGAAGATGTAAGGGGGATGCCAGAGGTAAGTTCTTTACACAGAGAGTTGTGGGTGCATGGAATGCACTGCTGCCAGAGGTTGTGGGGGCAGATATATTAGGGACATTTAAGAGACTCTTAGACAGCCACATGAATGATAGAGAAATGGAGGGCTATGTGGGAGGGAAGGGTTAGATAGATATTAGAACAGGATAAAATGTTGACACAACATTATGGGCCGAAGGGCCTGTACTGTGCTGTAATGTTCTATGTTCTCTATGTTAAGGGTGAGGATTTTAAAATCTATGTGATGCTTACGTATTACGGAGACAATGCACATCAGCAAACACAAGAGTGATAGGGGAATGGCACTTGGTGCAGCAGCGGAGTTTTGGACAACCTCAAGCCTAGAAAGTTAAGACTATGGGAGTCTAACCAGTAGTAATCTGGAATAGTCAAGTCTAGAGATAGTAAAGGCATGAATGAGGGTTTCAACAGCAGGTGAGCTGAGGCATTTCGTCTTATAAAAAGTTGATGTGGACTCAGTAGGCATAATGGCTTCTTTCTATGCTGGAACAGGAGCATCATTTTATAATTCTAATCTAAGATACAGAGGTGGAAATAGCCTGT
This sequence comes from Pristis pectinata, assembly GCF_009764475.1. Classification (NCBI taxonomy): domain Eukaryota; kingdom Metazoa; phylum Chordata; class Chondrichthyes; order Rhinopristiformes; family Pristidae; genus Pristis; species Pristis pectinata. Next base: position 33,211,547 of record NC_067419.1, read on the forward strand.
CCTACTACAGACGTATGGTCCAAAGCATATCCTGGGGTCAAATATGATGGAACAGTTGTGTGGAGCCTGAATCAGCCCCATTTTTTTTCTAGGGAAGGTGTCAATGGCTCGAGAACAATGTTTGTAGCAGACACCAAGGAACTGGGTCTGAACACAGTTACTTCTTTTGTAGTGGTTCTGTGGAGGAACATCAATGTCTTTCTCATCGAGGTTCAGCTCGTCTCTGACTCTCGGCCTATGTGCATTGCAATGCAGAAGACAGAATTAACTCAGGGCAACTGATCTTCAACTGCTGCTGGTGTCACCATAGGGGCTGGATGCACTTTGCATCTGACAAATCAGCTTTACAAAAGCCATGACTGGCATATGGTACAAAATCCCAGAATGGGGTCACTGACCTTGATGGTAAAGGTAAGTGCAAGTAAATAGTTTGTTTAGTTTTCTTTATTTTACATAATTTTAATATTTTAACAAATTTATAGTATTTTAAGATGTTTAGATTGACTTTTAATTCATAAAAAATTTTAATTCTGTTTGGATTTGTTGAGCTGTCAGAGTTGTTTAAAAGCAGTTCAAAAGCCTTTGAGAGCAACAAGGATTTGGACGTTAGAATCTAGTTAGTCAGTGCTCATGGCTCACCCTGCCTCACCCTGCCTCACAGGATGGCAGTGGTAGTCAAGCCTCCAAATACCACAGAATGCAAGTGTTAACTGTGTGATGGGAAAAGTGCAGGAGTGAACGTAGGTGGCAGGCTGGTTCGAACATGATCAGACCCACTGGCTTTCATCTTTGAAGTGAACAATGAGAAGAGACAGATTACCATCTTCTCAATAGGTTAAAAAATGTTACATGTGATTTTTATTGAACCATTGCTGTGACAGAATTTAATCTACTGTCACTTTTTAGCTTCTGCAAAATTTATTCGTATGTCAATTATATCAAATTTCCTCTATTTCAAAGATGTTTAGTAGGATACTAAAATTGCATCACTTTTCCACTGCAAATATGCAGGTTACATTGTTTCAGAGCAGATAATGAATATATGGGCCCTATTTTAACCTAACCCGACCACCCAGCATGGATCAGATTGGTAACCCATTTCATGCCCAATTTTACTTTCCATTGAAATCAATAATAAAACCAAATCAAAGACACTGTACACAATTGATGTACAAAACATGATAAAATGTATCTGGCTCAAGAGTCAAGTTCTTACTTAATGCTTTGACAAACCACAATCTGATTAGCCTAGAGTCAACTCCTTCACATCCTGTCCAATCTGTAAAATCAAGAATCTTGGTCTACTTCTTTCAGATGACTTAGTACAAGGCACACCATTTTGCAGCTTGTAGGGCAAAACAGATTCTATCTCAATAATAGTTTCATTGAAGAACAACCAGATTATCCCAGATACAATTAAAATGAAACCAAAATGCCATATAATGCACAAGCTTTACAGTTTGATACATTCTGATTTCAACACAGCCACATTAACTCAACTGTAACTCCTTTGTTTCATGAAGTCGTTGTAATATTTATGCCGGTGCACACTTTCCATACTTATAACCTGAGCAATGCAGAGTAAAATAGAGAAACACAAAGAGACACAGAGAGATGCTAGAACATGTGTAACTGGATTATTCAACTATCTTACTGCACTGCACCTATGCACGTGTCATATATTTACATCATGCATTTGCAGTCATAACTTGAGGAAAAGTAACAGGGATTCATAAACGCAAATTATCTACAAATGCAAACTCCACACAGCACCCAAGGTCAGGATTGAATCCAGGTCACTGGAGCAGTAAAGCAGGAGCTTTACTAGCTGCACCTGGAAATTACCACAGTCAAGCAGTCTCATCTGCTTTAGGAACTCCGACAATTGATGTTGCCCTGTCACCCTGGCTTGTCTTAACTCCAGCTCTATATTCTTCTAACATATATGGCACTTCCACCACCTGGTTCTTCAATGCATCTGAGACAGGTTGAGCTTTACAAAGGATTGGTTCGTACCTTGCTTGGTACAAATATGAACATTATAACCTGTAATACAAACATGGGTATTCTTCAATATTTCTACATAATTTATTAACAACATATCCATGTGATTTTGAAGCAACCATGCAGAATATCTCCTTCTGGTCTAGGTTCAATTTTCTGAGCCAAACTTTGTCCATCAACATTGGTCAATTAGTATAATCAGCTTCAACCATTGGCAGTACTTTTTGTTAAATGTTGTGATTCACTAAACATTTCAGCTGGTGTAATATGTTCAATATTTTGCCTGAATATGTTTTCATGTTCACTGCACTCTCCATCAGTGGTACTTGGCAAAGTCAAAGTTGAGTTTATCATATGAACAAGTACATGTACGCGCAGGTGCAATGAAAAACTTACTTGCAGCAGCAGCACAGGTACATAACATCAGATACACAATATTCATAAGAAAAACATAAATTAAATTTTACACAATTTTACAAGAAAGGACACAATTAGAGCAAATAAAAATTATGCAAGAAAGAGTACAGTTAGAAGAAGAAAAAACAAGTCCATTGTAGTGCAAAGTGATCAAAATGATCATAGTGTTGCTACACTGAGGTGGTGATTAGGGTTGTGCAGGTTGGTTCAAGAACCAAATGGTTGAAGGGAAGTAATGGTTCTTGAACCTGTCCTCAATATACAAGTTTAAAGCTATGAATTAAGAATTATGAATTAACACAATTCTAGGAGGGCGCTTTCTTCACAGAAGGAAATGCTTGCAACAAGAACCATGCAGAGGGTGCATACACAGTGTTGAATCCAATGTGAACAATGGAGAATTGGGTTTCTGTACTATTTATGCCAGCAATATATAGTACAGAAACTATATATTGCTGGCATAAATAGTATAGAAACCCAATTTGGTTCTTGAACCTGGTGGTGTGAGACTTCAGGCTTCTGTACCTCCTGCCCGATGATAGCTGTGAGAAGATGAGCTATGCATGGATCCCTGGTCTTAACAGAGCAGTCTGCTGCTTTGTCGATGTACAGTGAACCATACTTCTCACTTGAAGTCATTCTTACTCTACTCTTGCCACTGCTGGCATAAATAGTACAGAAACCCAATTCTCCATTGTTCACGTTGGATTCAACACTGTGTATACACCCTCTGCATGGTTCTTGTTGCAAGCATTTCCTTCTGTGAAGAAAGCACCCTCCTAGAATTGTGTTAATTCATAATTCGTAATTCATAGCTTTAAACTTGTATATTGAGGACATGTTCTTTTTTTCCCTAACAGTAAAATATCTTGCCATTTTAGATTGACATACACTGGTTTTTGTTACATAACGAGCAGCAATCCACTCTGGCCTCATTCACATGCTTTGGATTCTGTTTTGGAACTTTAGCCTCCGTGATTGCTTTACGACTATAAACTGCACTTGTGTTCGCACCTTGCATTGAACAAAATTATTTACCACTTCTCAATGCCATATCCACCGACAATGCAATTTTATAGACCTAGGTCAAATACATCTTATCTTTGACTGAATTCAATCATCCATTAAACCACAAACAAACTTTCATGCACATATATTCTAGTGAGATAGGCCCTTTACTGAGACAAATACTCACTGAAAGTCTTACCTGACTTTTGATTCTTGATTCCAGCTTTGCACAATTTCTGATGGTTTAGGATTGAAATGACCCTGTAACTTTGCTAAAAATAACATTTTTTGCTTTTTGTGCTGTTAAAAATCTTGTTTATGTCATGTACATGTAGGAATCCTTTTCAATTAGAAGAACAGTTTTTGTTGCTCCTGTGTAGCATTGTTTTGTGCAGGTACATTCTCCCCGCCATCATCTATTTTCACTATGTTATTTGCAGTCGGATATAATTTCCAAGTGTTCTATGTATTGATCCAAAAGGCTCACACTTGCATTATATGCATCAAGGCTTCCAGTGTAACCAGGTTGTCTGAACAGTCACAGTAAACCTAGCATAAGGCCAAAGCTAAAATAAACGTTTTTGGGCTTCCAGACATAGCCCACAAACTATTCCCTCACACTTATTGACAGATTCAAAGACTTTGCTTTACTCGTGCTAGTCTGCTTTCACCTTTTCTCTTTTTGTTGATCTTCTCGTCGCCAATTTGTAATGTATCTGTGTGGCATGTGGTACTTTGAACCTGAGCAATGCAGAACAAAGAGAGAAACACAAATAGATCTAATGAGCTGTGAGAGCATATGTAACAGGTTTTTTTAACTCTCTAAGTGCACTGTGCATGTCCATATGTGTCCTACTTGTGGGTCAGAAATTTTTTGCGTACAATGTAGTTGTCAAAGATGGTGGCTGCGATCCCTCAAAGTTGAGAGCAACCTCCTCCGTGGATCAGGTTGTAGGTTGTGGGTTTCGATGTACATGTGACTAATAAAGAAATCTTATCTTATCTTTTGTCCTGGATTAATATCCCTTAGTTTTGGAAATTAAGCTCATTGACCTGGAATATTGACTTTGTCTCTCTCTCCACAGGTGCTGCTTGGTGTGATGAGTATTCTCAGCTTTTTCTGTTTTATTTCAAATTTCCTGTAACTGGAATACTTTGCCTTTGGATTCATAGGCACATTTCTGAAAGAATGGTGTTATTGACAAACACTCATACCTACCCTCCTTGAATAAATTTCAGTAACATTTGCAATAAAGCTTTTCCATGAAATATTATTATCTGATGCTCAGCCAATAGGTTCTCACCCAACGGGCTAATATATTAAAATACGGAATATATTGTTTCCATTGGCTAACCTATTGAAACTGGGTTAATCATAACATTTGAGAAGGAGTTAGATGAAAAAATTATAAGAAATTAACAAAAAGAAGTGTAATTTCAATAGATTGCTTTGATGTGTATCTGTATTCCTACAGGCATTATGATGTGACTGAATTTTCAGTAATATTAAGAGAATGGTATGGGAACACCAAACATTTATTTGCCTTTGGAGTCCTATGCACATAATACAAAAATCAGTTATCAGAAAGTTTTCATTTTTATCTAGATATACACCCATACATAGCACTCTTTTAAAATATTCTTGGACTTTGAAGTATCTGTTGCCTTAGCTCAGCACAAATAAAACCAAATAATGTTTACATAAAGAATTTGCACATTGTTCCTTATCTTAAATGAGGGGGTACAAATGTTGGTTGATACGGGGATGATTGGATGGTGCAGTTAATGAAAGCCACCTTTACAGAAGTGAAATAGAATCTTTCCACAGGACCTTGATACACTTCACACCATGTCAGATCCACGGACAGCTGTGTTTATATTGCACTGCATCAGAGGTTTGCCTCTGAAGGATTTAGAACATCATCATGCTCACATTCCCTCATCATCTGTAACAGCAGACTGAAAAGGGAGGCAAGCTCTTTATTTTCAATGCCAATGTTCCCAGTTCAATGTAAAGTGAAACCCTTGGGAGCTGGAGCAAGGCTCATGTCAGTTTTAATCTGGAACTCATATTTCATCATCGTTGGGGGAAATCTCCAGGCTCTAGGCAATTTATATTCAATCCTCTTCCCTAATCTATTATTCCAAGCAAAAATTAATGTGAATTATTTTATCTTCAAGCCTTCCATTTAGACAGGGCAGTCATTAGTTACATAGTGGATAATGATTGTTGCAGATCAAGGCACCATAAAACATACTACAGGATCGAAATACAAGTCTTCTGGTGTTTCCCAAAATTTCTTTGACTTGCAAAAGACTATTGAGGCATGGAAAAATAATCCAGATTTTGATCACTAGTGCTTGGGTACAACCTGGGGTTATTTTGGCCAAAATAGGCTCCAAATGGGTGACATGCTAATAAAATGCAGACAGCTAGGTTGGATAACCTCCCAAAAATGATCGCGGGTATCATGATACACAATTAACCTGTGCCCGTTGATTGCAATACAGGCAGCATGCCAGTTTCTTGCCATCTGTTTATTTGTGTGTTTGCTGTGTGCAGTCAGCACCAACCACACTGTTCACTTTCTGCATGTCGCAGCAAAGGGGCCAAAATTGGCAGGAGCCAGCAGTTCACGAAGGTGGACCGCACTACTTAAAGTCAGCCTGCACTTCTTATTGTGGCTGTAGCAAGTGTTAAGAAATTCCATCTAACTGGCAGATTTGAAGAGTGGGACAACATGAGAGACAGTGGGCTCCATCATTTTCAGACATTGCTTTGGTGCTGGCGTTGCGGACGGGAGAGAACTCTCACATCCACAGGGGGTTAGGATGCTCTTCAGAGGCAGGTCAGTGACAGGGAGAGGAGACAGCTGTGATGGTCAATACTTGGACTCAGACCCTGAGGATTTGAACGCATTGCTGTAAAACATCTGAAGACTCTACAAGCATGGTCAAATTCGAATGCACCGCTTAAAGCCAATCTGGATCTTTTATTATGGTTGTGGCAGGTATTCTGAAACTCCTTCCTGTCTGCAAGATTTTTAAGAATGGTCATATTCTACAAATTAGTCTCATTGATATTCAGTTTGTATTCCTAATCTCCAACAATCTCCATCAATCAGGATACACCCTGGCTTTATACATTTACCGCTGCTTCTAGCCTCAAACTCACATCTCAGTGGTTGCACACACACTCAGTCATGACAAGCACAACATTCAGATACAAACCACACACCTCTCTCTTACAGCAGCAGGTGATGCATAGGTACAGGAGGCAGCAGCTAATCTGAGGGGTACAGGTGTGCCTGAACGATCTGCCATAACCACAACCATTACTGACATTGTTGCCAGCAGTGGGAATGAAACCATGCAACCTTCATACCTGGTTCCCCTTCTCATCTCCAACTTTCTCCTCTTTCCATTATCTCTTCTTATTTCTGAGGTGAAGAAGGTATAAGCATGCACCATTTAATTTCTAATCCCTCTCCTCCTTCCCAACCTCACAATATCCCCTCCCTTGTACTTTATTCCTTTAGACAACCAAGAACTTGGTGCAGTGGTGATAGAAGAATAAGAAGATAAAGACGCAGACTCACTTGATTTAACACTCAGTTGCCAGTTGAGGTACAGAAATTGCAAATAACAGGTTAAATTATGAAGTGGGAACTGCATGTGGTGGTAAAACACCGGGCACATATGGTTTGATGGCAGGGTAGAAGAAGGGACTCTGTGTCAGCTCCTTGGAGTGTGAAGCTATGCTTGAGTTTTGCTACAAAAGAATCAGATGAGAGCTTTGATGGTGCAGCTCACAGAAAATGGGTATGCACAGTGAAATGCAGATGTATTGGCAGGCCTGCTGTAAGCCCTGTATGCAAAGTCAATGAACAGAGCCCAGAAACATCCAGCACCAGCCTTTCACAAGATTTTTGTTCCGCTACTGGAGCACAATCTTTCCGTTTGGAAGTGCTGGTCAATATCATTGGCATAGGTGTGCACCCAGCCATAACACAGCATCTGAGCAGTGATGGCTCAGTTTCCATCCAATGTCCTGCTGAGGGAAGGTAGAAGCCGCCCAACATCCTACTGATGCAATGGAGGCTCAAGTTACCATTATGCAAGATCAGAGTGCTCTCATACTGAGGCAGATTCCAGCCGTCCTGTCTCAGTGTCAGAAGGACTTGCAGGGTCCAATGCTAGTTCACTAATTACTCCTTCTACAGGTCGCTAGGATTGGTGAGGGATCACAGTGGGCAAAGGCAGTGGCTATGAGGAGCATAAATTAACTGTCCTCTCAGTTTTTGTGATCTTGCTACTGCTGTTCTGTCCAGCGCCCTTGCTGTTGTCTGCCAGCCAATCATCTACCATTCATGCTGAGAGGGTGCAGATGGATGCCAGGTGTTCTAGGCCCAGAGATATTCAAGCTGCTTCTTCCTTCTACTGAATGTGTGTTGAGCTCTCCAGTGTTAAGAGCAGACCATGGCTGGAGGCTTGATAAACAACATGCAGGCAGATTGTCTACTCTGGATGCTTCTGACAGGCTTTAGTGGCAGACTTGCCAATGTCTTCACCAATGTGGTGACCCTGACTTGTGAAATGTGTGCACACACATTGGATACCATATTGAAAATAGTTCTTCAGATTTAGTTCCCAAAAAAGTGTGGCAAAGCTGAACTTTGCAGTCACATGCTATGTTTATTGCACACCTTTGGTCCCCTTTCACTGATTGCTATAATTAGTACTGGGCTGGACATGCTAAACCAGAAATCTGCACACTTACCACTCAATAGCTGTTCAGTCACAATATTTCCAGAGCAGAGTGGACCAGATCCATACCCCTACTTTCACTAATGGTGTAGAGTGTGCTAACTGGCACAAATTGTATTTTACAAAATTTACAGAAACTGAGGCCAAGAGCCCATCATCTCTCTGATGAGACCCAGCAGAAGGGGAATGTTCTGTATCCTCCTGGGGAAGGAAGGGCAGCTCATCTTCCTCACTTTCTTGTCTGTCTCTCTTGCAGCAACGAGTGCCACTATGTCTGGCCTCGCATTCTCCATTTCCTCACTCTAAAGAAGAGGGATTCCTTGGAATATATGCATGACTGACCATACCTTTCTCGAGGTTAATCTTACAAGGCATGACATAAGGAGCATGCATTTTTCGTAGGTGAAGACTTAAAGAATTCATGGGATAAAATGATGCTTGAATTTTGGTCCCAGAAAGTCTGCTAATGGTGTTTTAAAGGTTCTCTTCATAGTTCCAGAATTAACTTGAAGTTGTGAATATCCCTTCAAGTTCACTTGAAATCCTTCCAGCCATTAATCAAATGCCAGCTGGCAATTTAATTGACAATCAGGACTTGATGATACTTCAGTCCTCATCTACCAAGTACTTTACCATTGTGGCATCTTCTGCTCAATGTGCACTAATGTTCCACCTCAAGATTATGTCTTAGCAACCTCAGAGGGTCTTCAGCACATGAGTGTATAGTGGAAAATTGGCATCAATGAAAGGAGCAAGCTGGGTGAAAATGACTGCTATTAAATATTCCATCTTTTAATGGCATATGTCAGGTGATGAAATCATAATAGAGGTATAAATACATCTCTGAAAGAGATTTAGAACACGGGCCTAATTGATAATTTAGAAACATGCCACCAGCCATATCCTTCCCTCCCCAACCTTTCTGCTTTCTGCAGGGACCACTCTTTCTGTGATGCGCCATCCCCACTCATCCCTCCCTCATCCCCAGGCACTTTTCCCTGCAACCGGAGGAGGTGTAATAGCTGTCACTGTCTGCTGGTCATTGACTTTAGGAAGGGGGCACAGTGCACACGGTCCTGTTTACATCAATGGTGCTGAGGTCAAGAGGGTTGAGAGCTTCAAGTTCCTAGGAGTGAACATCACCAATAGCCTGTCCTGGTCCAACCATGTAGACGCCACGGCCAAGAAAGCTCACCAGTGCCTCTACTTTCTCAGGAGGCTAAAGAAATTCAGTATGTTCCCTTTGATCCTCACCAATTTTTATCGATGCACCATAGAAAGCATCCTACCTGGATGCATCATGGCTTGGTATGGCAACTGCTCTGCCCGTGACCGCAAGAAACCGCTGAGAGTTGTGGACACAGCTCAGCACATCACGGAAATCAGCCTCCCCTGCATGGACTCTGTCCACATTTCTCCTGCCTCGGAAAAGCAGCCAGCATAATCAAAGACCCCACCCACCCTAGATATTCTCTCTTCTCCTCCCTCCCATCAGCAGAAGATACAAAGGCCTGAAAGTATGTGCCACCAGGCTCAAGGACAGCTTCTATCCCACTGTTATAAGACTATTGTACCGTCCACTTGTATGAAAAGACAGACTCTTGACCTCACAATCTACCTCGTTATGGCCTTGCACTGCAGTTTCTCTATAATTTTAACACTTTATTCTGCATTTTGTTATTGTTTTCTCTTGTACTACCTCAATGCACTGTTGTACTGAAATGATCTGTATGAGTGGCATGGAAAACAAAGTTTTTCACTGTACCTCAGTACGTGTGACAATAATAAACCAATTTACCTTACACCCCTTCCCTCACCACAATCCAGGATACTAAACAGTCCTTCCAGTTGAAGGAGACATTCACATGCATCTCCTCCAACTTTGTTTATTGCACCCGTTGCTCCCGATGTGGCCTCCTCTACATCGGTGAGACCAGGTGCAGACTGGGTGAATGGTTTGCCAAGTACCTGCACTCTGTCGCCATAGCCTTCTGGAGCTCCTAGTTGCCAGCCATTTTACATCTGGAAAGACAGGGGTTGATTAGGGGTAGTTAGCATGGGTTTGTGCATGGGAGATCATGTCTTACGTACTTGATTGAGTTTTTTGATGAGGTGACCAAGAAAGCAGATGAGGGCAGGGCAGTAGATGTGGTTTATGTGGGCTTCAGCAAGGCCTTTGATAAGGTTCCACATAAAAGGCTGCTCTGGAAGGTTATATAACATGGAATCCAGGGAGAACTGGCTAATTGGATACACAATTGACTTGATGGTAGAAAGCAGAGGGTGATGGTGGAAGGTTGTTTCTCAGACTGGAGGCCTGTAACTGGTGGTGCACCTCAGTGGTTAGTGCTTGGCTCATTGTTTGTCATCTATATCAGCCATTTGGATAAGAATGTACAAGGCATGGTTAACAAATTTGCAGATGACACTAAAATAGCTGGTATAGTGGACAATGAAGAAGGTTATCAAAAATTACAGGGGGATCTTGATCAGCTGAGTAAGTGGGGCGAGGAATTAATTTGGATAAGTGCGAGGTGTTGCATTTTGGAAAATCAAATCCAGGTAGGGCTTTCACAGTGAATGGCAGGGCCTTGGGGAGTGTTGTAGAACAGAGGAACTTGGAGTAGAAGTACGTGGTCCACTGAAAGTGGAGTCACAGGTAGACAGGGTGGTGAAGAAGGCTTTTGGCACACTGGCCTTCATCAGTCAGGGCATTGAGTATCAAAGTTGAGAGGCCATGGTACAGGACACTGGTGAGGCTGCACTTGGAGTATTGTGTTCAGTTTCGGTCACTCTGATATGGGAAAGATGTTATTAAATTGGAAAGAGTGCAGAAAAGACTTATAAGGATGCTGTCATGACTTGAAGGACTGAATTACAGGGAGAGGTTGGACAGGCTAGGACTTTATTCCTTAGAGCGTAGGAGACTGAGAGGTGATCTTATCTAGGTGTATAAAATCATGAGGGGCATTGATAGGGTGAATGCACTCAGTCTTTTTCCCAGAGTTGGGGTATCAAGAACTAGAGGGCCTAGGTTTAAGGTGAGAGGGGAAAGATTTAAGAGGAACATGACGGGCAACTTTTTTTATACAAAGGCTGGTATCCATGTGGAATGAGCTGCCAGAGGAAGTGGTTGAGGCAGGTACAATAACAACTTTTAAAAGACAGTTGGACAGGTACATGGATTGGAAAGGTTTTGAAGGTTATGGGCCAAACGCTGGCAAACGGGACTAGCTTAGATGGGGCATCTTGGTTGGTATGGACCAGTTGGGCTGAAGGGCCTGTTTCTGTGTTGTATGACTTTATGATTCCATGACTCTATGTCTGTCCTCGGCCTCCTACACTGCCAGTATGAGGCTAAGCCCTAACTGGAGGGATAGCACCTCATATTCCGTGTGGGTAGTCTACAACTCAATGGCATGAACATTGAATTCTTCAATTTCAGGAGAACTGCTCCCACTCTGTCCATTTTCTCTCTCCTCCTGATCTACTCAGCTCTTCCTACACCCACCCCAGGCCCCCGTCACACTGCTTCTTTCCCTTCCTCCACCCACTCCATCTACCCAACACCACATCTATCTACCCAACACCACATCCCCTACTCCTGCTGTTCACATCTGCCGACCCCAACTCCCTTATTTGATTCCATCGTCCACCTTCCTTTCCTATCAGGTTCCACCATCTGCAGTCCATTGTTGCCTCCACCTATCACCTCTCAGCCTCTGTCACTATTTCCACTCTTCCCTCCTCCACCTGCCTATCACCCCTCCTCACTTGGATCCCCCTATCACTTGCCAGCTCTTGCTGCACCCCTTCCCTTTGTCTTTCAGTCCAGATGGAGGGTCTTGACCCAAAGCATCAACATTCCATTTCCCTCCACAGATGCTGCCTGACCTGCTGAGTTCCTCTAGCATCTCGTTTGTTGCTCCTAATTCATAAATTCACCTCTTTCTGATTTGCTTAGAGATAAGTATACAAATTGGAAAAAGTTGGCTCAATATTTATAATCTAATATAATGCCTTCAGTAGTGGAATCTGCATCTTGGAACTGGATATTCAAAAATTGCTCATTGCCACATGTCCCAAGGCCTTTCATTTTTAGTGGTCCACTGTTAATTTTTTGAATAAAGTTCTTCAATGGGATTCCAGACTTTTTTTGCAATCAAAGCACATATGTGGTGTTTTCAGGTTTGTGATTTTTTCTTGCACAGAAATTGAAGCTAGTTGCTGTGTTTGGTCAGTTCTTGTTGCAATCTCACCATGGTTATGCACAGATAGGCAGCAAATGGTTTTGCATTTGTTGGATAGTTTAGACATCAGATTTTCAACTTTATACACTTGAATATGCAAAACAGTTCTGTGGTTGTTTTGGCTGTAATGAAAGAATAGGAAAAATACTTTGCTTGTCATCTCTCCTTTAGTAGGTGAAACAAATATTGGAATCTTTTAATTGAAGGTACACTATTGTGGCAGGCCAATCTTATTTATAATTCTGTTGGTGCTGGAGAGAACAACATTGTGCAAAACAGTCCAGATTCTTTCTTAGTTTCCTCCTTCAGAATTTCCTTTCCTTTGGTTGTTTGAGTGCATTTTCATTCCTCTCAATACTACTTCCTCTTCCAAGGTACTGTTACACGTACAATGGAAGTTATATTTCATATGGTTTGATTCTAAATGTGGGTGTAAGAACATAATGGCCTGAACTTTTGCAGTCACTGATGAAGAAACAGCAATTGCTGTTCACCACTCTGACAAGTGACCACAAATCTATTGAGCAAAGATTTGTAGTCATCAGAGAGTGGAAGTGGCAGTCCAATTTACCCCATAATAATGGTGATGCTGACTAATGAATCATTATTCTCAACACAAAAAAAACAGAACTCTTATAATAAAACATTTAATTCGTGGAGACTTAAAGAATAGTCTTTTCTCTCCCACAGAACTTTTGCTTTCCCTGAGAATCAAAGAACTCAGTATGCTTTTTGATCCTCTGGCAACAAAGTTGGCATCCAATTGAGCAGGAAGGAAATCAAATTAAGGTAGAGTAGTAACAAGCTTTCATTAAAAATAAGTGCATCTAAGCAGTACATTCATATATCTTGTGGTGGTTACATCAGAGGGCTAATTGTGCTCAATGCCTAGGGCTAACCTGGCCTGATTGAAGAAGGGGATGGAGTATGGATACATCTGATCACATTCTGCAGTTTCTGATTTTTAAACTAAACTCTGGCTGGACTGCTCAAGAGGTTCAGGCAAAAAACATCTGGGACTGCCTCTCTATTTTGCTCAGCCAGATGGAGGGTTTTGGTCCTCACTTGAAGCTATATGTCATTTCTCATCAATCTGGAAGCATTTCCATCAAAAAGAATAATTGGTCTCATAATTATTTACAAGTAATATAAAAATATTTCTGCAGTTGCAACTCCTAGCATTCATTCATAATCACTGTTTTTCCACATTCGTATAAACCAAGTTCAAAGCAGCATTCTCAGACCTATTTGGAGAAACCATTAGCTGTCTTTTGTCACCAACTGGGCTAAATATATAAGGAAACTATAAATGTCAGCAAAATTGCCTTCTTTAATTAGGAGACTTCATAAAACTGCTTTATTCTAGTGAATGAATAGTAGTTTCCATGCAGTGTTAATGTTGTATTATGCTGTGGTAAAAAGAAAAAATACTGACCCTTAAAACATCCAGAATTCCAATACTTTGATGAAATTTCAGCCAACAGCAAGCAGCATGAAATCAAATTCTGGTGACAATTGATCTTTCACCAGCAGCTAATAATATCCACTTTAAACATGCAGTGAATTAGAACTAAGATGGAGATATTCAAGGAATGTTCCATTTGTTAAGTCGCATTAGTTAAAGACTGGTGCTTTTCTTAAATAAACTTGCAAGTATGGTATACAGAAGAGTTTTGAAAAAAGCAACTTAGAAATGAAACGTTAGTTTTGATTGGATAAACCTGAAAGGAAATTGCCTTGGGCTACATATTGTGAGGAGAAATGAGTAAGAATTACCAGTTAACCTGGTCAAATGCTGTCTTATTATTCAAACCCATTATAGGATATCTTACTCAGATTAAGTCCCATTATTATTGTATTTAATATTGAACCGTCAATGAAATCTATTGACTGCCTCTTCTCAATGAAATGTTAGAAATGAGTCAAATATTTAGCAATTATTAAATCCAGACATATGACCAATAATGTGGTGAAAGAAGTGAAAGCTGATAAGTAATAAAAATGTTTTAGTTTTTAATGGGTTATTACACAATGGTGACTGAATTAGAGAATTTCAGTGTCTTAGGGTTTTTTATACATATAATTATTCAATAGAATCAAGATGGAGTGTTAAATGGCATTTTCTGTCATAGAAAGTCAAGAGATTTTTATTAGAACCATGCCCTCTGTTTGCTTCAGTTCCTTCCTGGGGTTCAAATATTGAGATATTTATGAATAATTCTTTAAACCTATGAAAAAAACATCATTTGCACTAATCTTCTTAAAGACCTCCATGATACTTTCACCAGCCAAAAATCAAGATTGCCATTCCATGGCTGCAACTGTTGACAGACCAACGTAAGTTTTGTTTGACCCATGCTCATAGGTATTTTACGCATCAAAGTAAATTTTCTACCTCTGTAAGGAAAAATAATGCAAATGCTTTTTTTTAACCTTGATTTATTTTTCTTCCATATTCCCACTCTCTCTTAAAGGTAAATCTTTCTGGGATACATTCCATGAGTGCTGGATATCATCTGGTATTTTGAGTTTGGCCCAATGGAAAGAGCTTGAAATTGCCCTCTGTTGATTTTTTTTATTGGATGTTATTGAATACCAATGAAGAGTGCTGTAGCTAATAGTATTATTGCATTGCCATCTCAGGCGAGATCATCAGTTCAAGGCTGGTGTCTGGGTCTTTGTTTCTCACTAAGATATATAAATAAATAGTCTGTTACATCTATCTGTGATGCCATTGAAAGAGTGGTGTTGCTATTCCAAAAGGCTTTTCTTTATTGTGTCTACTTCAGTCGGTTTTATCTCAGTTTTCTTAAGTTTGGAAATTGCTGTCCTTTTTCTGATGTTAAAAAAGGCAATCATGCCCACACAGGAATGCCTTCCCACATGAAGACTGAGTTAACATCTGGGATACATTTGGTTTCTGAGAAAGGTGCCCCTAATTGGTGAGGAATTTTAAGTCTGCCAACCTGACATTTTGGGGATCTATGTCAGACTTCTTTTGTGGTTTAGATCAAGGAGACAGGAATGTGCTCTGGGGTGGTCATGCTGCCATCTCTCACATTCTGCTTATGAATTACGCATAGTTTATAGAGAAAGAAATAATCAGTTTTAGTTTAGAATCATGCAGGATGTGGCAGCATGTGAATTATTTGCCTTGGGGGAGTTCAGCGGGTCCACTTTTTAACCACAATTCTCTGCCAGCATTTGGTACTTACACAGAATTATTAGAATGATGTCTCTGTAATGAACTGGTTCAAAGTACTGAATGTCACTTGTATGCTTTCATCTGTCTCTGAAAAAGAACTGTGGACAAAATATACTTTGGCTTACTCATGTTTTGTTTGTGAGCATTCAGTATGGCTCTCATCTTAATAAAAGTTTGGCATTATGGTAGTTCTTTCACTTCCAAATCAGCAATCTGTGGAATTAATTATCCTTCCAAGATATCATTCCAAAATATGAAGGCAGAAGTTATGATGGGAGTGCTCTCTTTTGGATGAATTGTAGTACCTTCCAACTGTTTGTTTGTCTTAGGTGCGTGCTGAAGATCATATGACATTATTTGAAGAAAGGTTTGGAGTTGGTTCTTTTATCATTGTCACATTATTTTTTGTGTGTGGAAGGTTGCAATTGGGCTATTGTGTCTGCCTACACAACAGCAGGGGCTCTGCATAGTAAGGAAATCATTGTGTATGAACTGCTTCAAGATGTTTCTGAAATGGGAATGAAGTACTGTTTAAATGCAACCTTTTTTTCAGTTTACTTTCCCCTTAATAAATATATGCTGAAATCAATTTACAAGTTCCAATTCAAAACTTTTGTGCATGCATGCTATTATTTTCCAACCTTGGAAGAAAACGAGAGAAATAACTTACCTTATTTTTGTTTAAGTTGTTCTACGTCAGTGTGACCTATATCCTCAACAAATGGTCCTCCTATTCCTTAATGCTAGGACTGGGCTGTATGTTTTCTCTTGAAGATGATTGTATTCAGTTTATACAAGCAGAAACTTTTGCTTAGCCTGTCACTCAATGGACTCTCTAAGGTCTGATATCCCAGATTTAGATTATTGTTCTTTGTGTATATGGACATTTCTCAGTGGACTGACATCTCCATTGTGTGTTTTATGCATACATATGTAAATCTAGTACACAGCATGGTAGCTGGAACTGCAATTCTGGCGGTCTGAGTGCTTGCCCAACAGCTGCACATTGGTAGTTGAAAGAGATTCACATGAATCCTTTCTATTTTAATTTAAAGTCTGGTGTGTGGTCCTTTCAGATTGTAACCCTACTCCACCATGTGAGGTCTGCGGTTGCACCTCTCCCCATCTACAGATGAGAAAACAACAGTCTTACCATATGACTCATTTGCTGTCCCTCCCCATTAAATACAGCGGTAGATACAGTAATTGAGCACTTTCACTTTCTCCGTAACCTTCTAAACCACTTAACCACCACAAGGAAAATTTCATCCATCCTGCACACCATCATCTCTGGCATTGACACTGGTTAGCATTAGTGCTGTTTAACTTTTAAGTAATTTGAGAACTCAAGAGATCAGAATCTTCCAACGTTATCAGTAAATGTATGAGCAATGTTTTATAACATGGATATTTATTCCCAATTCCACCTCTTCTCTCTTAAAGATGGTGGCTTCTGGGAATTGTAGGGGAGGTTTGTAATGTCATGGGCAGCTTCAGCCATCAAGTAAATTGCATGAAGACTCTTCACGTGGGAACATAAACAATCGCCTGATGCACGAGCTTGTCCACAACACTTTCCCAGCTGCTGCATTTACTATTTGCAGCTCTGTGGTTCTACTGCTACAGCCTTCCTGCAAAGTGGAGCAGCAATGAGAGGCAAATAGTCAGTGGATTCTGAGGCCCCATCACTGGAATATCCTGGTGGCACTTTACTGCTGTTAAAGACCTTTGAATTATCTTATAAATGCTTCTAATAATCAGATGTTTGAGAACGGTTCAAACAAATATAAATAATTTTTAAAAAGTATTTTAAAAAGTTAAAATAATGAATTCACTTTAAAATACCTGAACCACTGGAAATTAATTAAAAACCTGATAATAAAGTAAAATAAAGAAAAATAAGCAAACCATTTACCTGTTATTCCCTGTCTAATCAGTTTGTAGTTCCATTCAGATTCAGACTACTTATGCCATCCTTCTTCAGTATAAACCTGAGGAGCCCAATGGGAGCAACACACAAATAATGCTGGAGGAACTCAGCAGGTCAGGCAGCATCTATGGAGGGAAATGAACAGTCGACGTTTCAGGCCGAGACCCTCCCTCAGGACTGGAAGAGTTCATCAGCCGAATGGGAGGTCTGGTCCAGCCCCTCAACTCTGTACGTGTGTAGAAGCATAAAAATGCTGCTCCCTGTGTATTTTTGTTTGTATTTATACTGTGAATCTGATTAGGCAGGAGTGTCATGTGAAATGCATGCTGAACATTAACTACAAATGACAAATGGAAGAACAGCTCAGCAAGCCAAGCACTTGTTCTTTACTGTTCTGTGTGTGAGTTGAAGTTGGTTTGAGGTTCATCAGATTATGGTCTAAGTGCAGAGGTAACTCGTATGATGGATGATAAGCAGGAGAAGCCCCTTCGCTTTCACTTCCTTTATTCTCAAAAGGAATGAGTGCATTTACGTAAAAATCAAGAAGGAAGCACTTGAATTGGGAAGTGCTTGGGATCGAGAAATTCTTTAGTTTTTACTTGGTAGATCCTGTGCCCTAGTGATAGGTCATAATACACTCAGACAGTTTCAGATCCCAAATCAGTGAAATCTCTTTCACATCCTTTTTCACTAAGTGATCTAATCTTGTGAACAAGATCCAGAAGGTAATGCATGTAAAACTGCAGTGTGCCTAGGAACATTCATAGGTCTGTTGCCATGATGGTACCAAGGTTGGGGAGACTTTCTATCATAGGACAGTCAGTAGAGGAGTTCCAAGAAGAATACACTGTGGATGCACTATTTTGGTTACCCCATGAGAATTCTGATTTTTGGATGTGAAAATATGATCTACACAGTAGATGTCATCAATGAGAACGTTCTTTTAAAGATGTCTGAAATTACAGGCACTACTCAAAATAACCTGGTGCTGAAGAAGGACATTGAAAGGATGGACAGAATTAAATCAAGGAACTGAAACCATTCAGCTGTCTTGTAATGAGTTACTATGCCAGCGGGGTGCATCATGTGAGGACTAGAGTGTGGTAATACCTGTTACCTTGAGAGAAAGGATTTTGGCTGAAATTCATAGTGAACACACAGCACAGTCAGTGTGAAAGCAATAAGGACATTGAAATAGATGTAGGACTAAGTCATTCAGCTCCGTGAGTCTGCTCTGCCAATCAATAAAACCATCTCAGGTCTTCTATCTCAAACACCATTTTTCTGCCCTACATCTTTTGATTTCTTTAATAACCAGAAATCCATGATCTCCGTGTTGAATGCATTCAAGTGACAGAGACTTGACAGCCCTCTGGAGCAGAGAATTCCAACGAGTGAAGAAACATTTCCTCATTTCAGTCCTAAATGGTCAGCTTCTTATTTTGAAACTGTAACTCCTGGCTCAGCCAGTGGAAACAACTTTCCCACATCTACTCTGTTGAGCCCTCTAAGGAAGAAGTTTTTGTTTCCTGTCCTCATTTAGACATTGGCATTGAATTATTGATAATTGAATGTTGTCCTTGCTAAAGTCGTAGAAAGACATCAGCAAAAAACTCCTCTTCATTCATCTCTATCATCTACTGGGTGTTTTAAGAGAGTACACACAGACCTTTGTGATAAAATAGGACTTTCCTGGCACTGATTGGTAATTATTCCAAGTGGATTGAAGTGAAACACAGGAGTTCATTGACTGCTACTGAATGTACTATAGATGAGCTGAGCAATGCATGTCATGGCATGCCTGAAAAGCTTGTTTCTGACAATGACCATCAGTTTTGATCTCTCCAGTGAACTCTATGAAAAGCAATGATCTCAAACATTCTGTTGTCCCATCATATCATCTGGCTTCAAATCGTGTAGCTGAGAGTTCAGTCAGAATAGGTAACAAAGTACTTAAGAAGCAAGTGCTGCAAAGATATTCAAACTCTGCATGAAATGTCGCACGGAACATTGTTGAAATACAGAACAACTCTGCATTCCGCCATAGCAAGCACCTTCAAAACTCTTGACGTAGAAAAGACTTAAAATATGCTTGAACCCTATTTTAAATCAAATTTGGTTTCGAGAGTTGAACAGAAGAAGTAATGTTATTCAGAAAGAATGCAAGTTCAAGAAAAATGTGTATGTTGTGTTCCTAGCCCTGACAACAGGTAGAACTCACACAAGTGGGAAACAGAAACTATCGTAGAGCTGTGCAAAACAAAGAAGTATACTGTAGAAATGGGTAACAAAATATTACATTTTGGGTCAATCAAATGCTTTCTGCAAGGGGTGAATCAAGTTTGCGTGTTGAACACATCAGCCATAAAATTGTGTTCAAGTTGCATCCACTCCTGACTTCAGGTAAAGAGCTATCACATTAGATAAAGTTGCCAGAAAGATTAGCAAACATTAGGAATATAATTGAGGAAAAATGACTCAAGAGACGATTACGAGAGAATATGAGAGTAAACTTGCAAAGAACTTGCAAAGCCTCTATAAGTAGGCAAAAAGAAAAAGCTTCATGAAGATGAAAGTAGGTCCCTTGCGTTTCTCATGGGCTACAAAGTAATGGTAGAGCAATTAAGCAAATATTTTAGTTCTTCCTTCACAGAAGAGGACACTTCCCGGGAATACCAGGGAACCAAAAATCTAACGAAAAGGTGGAACTAAGGAAATTAGTATATATGGAAAAAAATGCCAGAGAAATAAATGGGTTTGAAAGTCAATAAATTACCAAAGTTCAGTAATCTGCATCCCAGAGTACTAAAAGAGGTAGCTATGGAAATACTGGATGCAATGTTTGTGATCTTCCAAAATTCTATAAATTGTGGAATGATTTCTGCAGATTTCAGGGTGTCAAAGACAACCTCACAAATTAGGAAAGGAGGAAGAAAGAAAACAGGAAACTACAGACTGGTTAGCCTAACATTAATAGTTGGGAACATGCCAGAGTCTGCAAAAAGGATGTGATAACAGTATGCTTAGAAAGTATCACTAACATAAAAACAAAATCAACATGGATTTATGAAGGGGAAATAGTTCTTGAAAATCCTGCTAGAATTTTTTTGAGGATGCAATTGGTTGAGTAGATTTGGGAGAACTAGTGGATGTCATGTATTTAGACTTTCAGAAGCTCTTTGACAAAGTTCCACTTAAGAGGCTAGTGTGTAAACTTAAAGCACATGGGGGGAAATAGTGGCATGGATTGAAAATTGGTTGACATACAGGAAACAGAGTTGAAATGGATCTTTTTCAGGGTGGCAGCTGATGACTGGTTGCATCAGACCCTGGGACCTCTGCTGCACCCAATGTACTACTGACTCGGATGAAGGGACTAAATGTAATATTTCTATGTCTGCCAATGACATGGAGCTGTATTGGATTGTGAATTGCGAGCAGGATGCAATGAGGCTTGGAGACAATTTTGTCAAATCAAGTGAGTGGGCAAATACATGACAGTATAATGTGGATAAATGTAAAGCTTGCAGAGCAATGAGATAAGGAGAAGGATGGCATATTATTTAATATGTGAGGATTTGGGAATTGTTAATGTACAAGGGACTTGGGTGTTCTTGCACACCAGACACCAAAGGCAAACATGCAGGTACACCAAGCTTCTACCATGCAAATGGTATTTTGGTTTTTATTGCAAGAATTTTTGAGTACAGCATGGTACCTTACTACAATTATAGAGGGCCTTGATGAGACCACACCAAGAATATTATGTGTAGTTTTGTTCACCCCACTTAAGAAAGTATATGCTTGCTATGGAGGAAGTACAACAAATGTTCACAGGACATGGCAGACTGGATGCAGGGAGGATGTTTCTCCTGTCTGGGGTGTTGAGAATAAGGGGTCATAGTCTCAGGTTACAGCGAAGGATATTTAGGACTGGAATGAGAAGACATTTCTTCACTTAGAGGGTGGTGAACTTGTGGAACTCTCTATGTCAGAAGACTGCACAGGCCAAGTCACTGAATATATTTAAGAAAGGGGGAGATAGATCACCAAATACCAAAGACATCGAGGGGTATGGGGAGACTGAATATGATATTGAGATATGCCCTGATTATGCTGAATGGCAGAACAAGCTTGAAGGGCTGAATGGCCAATTCCTGAACCTAACTTCCTATGTTTCTTTCTTTCCAAACAAATCTGACAAAAGAACGGAAACCCTTTTGAATTCAAATCCAAAATTAAACAGTCGAAAAGTTAATTCATCGAAATCAGTAAATGGATCAGGAAGACTTAATAAACAAGAGTTATAAATGCTGTTTATTAAATAGTGTATCGTGTACTGGTGTCTTTTAAAAAAATAAGTGGAACAGTGTAGTGTATCTTTAAGCAGGAATGTACTATTCTCCATGTATCTGTGTGCTTATTCGTATTGTGATCCTGATTGGACAGGAGAGTCATGTGGTATGCCTGTTCGGCAAACACTGTTAGGTTGTTCCAGGCATTCAGTCTGCCAGCTTCAGCATTGAATGCGTAAATAGTTTAATCGTTACGCTTACCCCATGAGTCACTGTTTCTTTGAAGATGTAAGTGTCTAAATCCATTTGTTGAGACGTTACAGTTTGTGTACTGTTCCTGTGCTCAGTGCTAAGTCCAGCAGTGGAGCAGGAAGTGGGATGCACCAGCGTCTGACCTGCAGCTTGAATATGACCTCTGCTTACAATGCACAGGCACAGACATCAGATTTGAATTGACTCATTAAAAGGCTCTTGCCAATAGTTCTCAATGCAACTGCCAGCCAGAGGTAACTAAAAAAGCTTTGATAGAAAAATTGACCAGAGTGAACAAGAGAGTGGAGGATTCACAAATGAATAAATTCTGCCTTCAACCAGCATTCACCTTTGGCACAATAAAAACTAGAAGTAGGAAGCATGGTCAAAATGGTTTCTTTCTGCCCTAGGAATGCAAAGAGCAATTTTTATGCCCCAATAATTATTTGGTATAGTCTAGGGACTTAATCTGTGATGAATGGCTGAGTATCATTTTGCACAATGCTTTCAGCAATTGAGCCACAGGAGAAACTAAGTATTGTCCACCTTAAGCAAGGATGTGGTTAACTTAACAATATTTTTAATGTTACCTTGGCATTTGATAAAGCAGTCATTAATCTTTTACTTCAGATTGAATCAATTCCTATGAAAAGCTGGGTGCTGTTAACAGAAATTACTGTGATTCATATATCCACCGTTCAAATGAATCCCATATTTTGAACATGGTAATAAATTTATCCAAGTTATTTGCTTTTAACGAAGAATACCTAGTAAAGCATAATGTAGTAATTTTTAAAAAAATGATTTGAAATTGCACAGTAATGAGGGTGAACAGTATCATATAGTTTTTGGAGTAGAAATCCATTGGCCATAACTAATGATCTAGAAACCTGAGTTCAAATCCCAGCACAGTGCCTGTGGAACTTAAGTTCAAGTAATTAAGTAAATCTGGAATGAAAAAGCTAGTATCAATTATGGTAATGATGAAACTACCAGATTGTTGTAAAAACCCACCTGGTGAATAAATGTTCTTCAGGGAAAGTCATCTCCTAAGCCTACCTGCACTGATTATGTATGTGATTCCAGATACTCAGCAATGTGGGTAGCCAAGGAGCCACTTAATTTAAGGGTGATTATTGATAGGTAACAAGTCACTGCTTTGCTGGTCATGGCCACATCCTGTAAATTAATAATAATAAACTTAGTAGATAAATGGATAGAAGATTACTTCAGACCATTGTGATTTTATTTTACAGAATTTGTATTGATGGCTGTGTCCGAGTTTCAGGATCAAAATGGATGTTGAAGATTTCAAAATCGCATGAGAGCCACAGATGCCAGGAAAATACAGCTCTCCATATTTGTGAAGACTGAAAAAGAAGCTGTCTGGATCCACAACTAATGGAGCAGCCAGGCCAATGGCATTTAAGAAAATATGATCCACTCGAAGACCTTCTGCTGAAGGGAGAAAGGTAGGATTCTGGAAAGTACCCAAACGTAAGGTCTGGAGGACAGGGTTTTCTTTGGCTGGATTCCACTGAAAATACAGCAATGCAACAGTCAGAATCTGAAATCTACCTGGTTGCTTGCTGCCTCAGGCTGCCTTGCAGATGCGTGCAGCTGGCATGGTGCAAATGTAGCCCTAATATAGATGAACTCCAGGCCTACCCATTTCTGGACATGGATGAATACACAGCTTACACAAACCAGTGTCTTGGCTGCTTTATTTCTGAAAGCATGTAGAGGTTTCAAACGCAAATTTGGTCTGCATTGAATGGAAGAAAAGTTAATGTAGAGAGAACCTTTGTTCTGAAGAACACCTTGCTCTTATCAAACTTGCTATTTGTAGTTAATTTGTTGGATCAATAATTGATTTAAAACTCTTGACAGGAACTTGAAATGTAAAAAAAATACTGACAGGATAGATTTCATTCCTGTAGGACCTGCTTTTTATCATTATTAATGAGTCTAGACCAAGCATTTGTCTCTGTTTTAAATTAATGTGATTTATTATGTAAGATCTATATTTTTGAAATTGAATGTTTTGCAATCTGTGGTTGGATTTCACAAAGAAAGGCTATTTTTCCTGCACTACAACATATTGCAACAGCTCCTCATTAGCAAAACCTTACTGATACAGCAGAAGTTGGAAGGCCATTCACTTTTATATGTGTGCCACTGAAAGAATTGCAGGAGTAGGCAGTATTGAACTTTGATTTTGCATGGCATAGTTATATTTCCACTGACTAAAGTCAAATACTATGTTTACTGCTAATTTCGAAAGTGATAAATATTCAGAAGCAGCCAGGCATATTACATCAATAGGACCTATGGTTTCAGTAACAGTATTTGCAGCTATCAATGGCTCAACCCTGAGTGTTTTAGCTTTTTAAAACAAGTGTTTGATTTATGCCAAAGAATTGTATGTTGAGTGGCTGGGGATTTCCTCTCATTGCAGAAAGTGCTGGGAATACTCAGCAGGTCAGGCAGCACCTGTGGAAAAAGAAAGTTTGTATTACAGGTCTGAGACCTTTCATCAAGCAAAGAGTCGCAGACCTGAAACATTAACTCTGTTTCACTTTTCACAGGTGCTGTCTGACATGCTGAGTTTTTCATGCATTTTCTGTTTTAATTTCAGATTTCTAGCATTTGCATTTTTAAAAAAAATTCCTCTAATTGCTGCAAGTAGTCATAAATGTGTAAAACTTTGCAAGTACACACTGAGCTAAGTTGTCTCTTCCATGCCATTTCTTTCCACAATTTTGTGAAAATCTATATGCAACCTCTCAAAGTCGGAACAGATCCACAAAAATGTTTGTTTTTGTACTATTTTAATTATCTGGCTTTCTACCTTTCCTAAGCTTTGTGCAAAAGGAGCTTTTTTACTTTCTGCATGCAACTATTATATGGAAAGACATATAATCGATATCAAGTTATTAGAAATCCAAAGCCATGGGCTCCAAAATATGATGGGCGCTGCTAAATCCATCAAAGAGTTCAGGAGAAACTTCTTTACCAGAGATTGATTAAAGTGTGGAGGTTGTTACCATATGGAAAAGTTGAAGGAAACAGGAGAGATTCCTTCAAGAGGAGGCTAGATAAGGACATGAGGAAGGAATAGATGGATAGGCAGATGGGGTTAATGAAGTAGGTTAATTAAGTATTGGAATAAGGCTAATGTGGAGCAGAAATGTGAGCGTCAGCCAGTTGGCCATTATAGACAGTTACTGCGATTTATGTTCAATGTAATTCTACGTCTTGTGACCTGGAACCTATTGGAGATCAGTCAAACACAACATTCAGCAAGATTATCCAGCTTGGCTGAGGTTCAAAGTGATTGGTTTCAGATCAGCACTCAATTACATGCCCTGTCCCACTTGTGTTTTCAACAACTTCCTTGAGACAGGTTGAACTTCTGTCAAATTCTCAAAGAGGAAAGCAAAATCTTGGGTAAATGAATTTGATTTTTAGTTGAGGAGTTGAATTAAAAAAAAATCAGATCAACAATGAAAACATTCCAAAAGAAAATAAAGGATGATTGATAGAAAAAATGAGTCCAGATGACAATCAACATGGCAGACTCAGTTAAAGTCAGCGCACTTCAATTAGAAGAAAAATCATTAGGTATCTTACTGAAAGATGTCTGCTAATCTAAAAGGTGAGTTTTTTGGCCTCTATCTTAAATTGTATCATACTGTAAATTTAATAGAAAAATTAATTAGTCCTTTGTATATTCTTTTGTTGTGCAATCCAAAATACTCTGCCATTACCATTTCTATGACCAGACTAATTTCATATTAACACTACTGTTATAATGAACCATACCCATCTGGGGGCCTGCATTTTGGAGTCAGTGATTGTTTATACCCTGGCCTTGGTGTATAGCTGATTTCCTTTTACACTGTTGAATTATTAAACATGAAAACAACATTAAAGAAAGAGGTTCACCTCATATACTTTGCAATTATATATAGATAAATATTCAAAACTCCAAGCTTGGGGAAAAAATTGATTGTCCATTAAACATTTGAATATTTCTACACTTGTTTAAGTGATTATATGGTTAGATATTTAGAAACAGGTTATATATTTACTGGTTTTGTCTTGTTTTTCTTCCACAGAGAGTTTGCAAGTCTGAATAATTACTCCATAATTTTCATAATTTCTCTTCCTCTATTGGGATTCAATAAATGAAACTAAAAGTTTTCGTGTAATGGGGCTAAATTTCTTCAAAGATGGAAAAGTGCAACATCCAATCACCATTTCCTAGTCCTGTCAACATTGTATCTCAGGGGCATTGCTTTTCAAATTGGAGTCTTGCCAGATTGGCAAGATCCCTGCTTTTCTGTATTCTTCTGCATTTGTTGACCAAGGAGCACCTTATTACTTGTGCAGTACATTAAGTACAACACTTTCCCCCATAAGGCCAGCATTTTATTTTGTAAGTTGTGATGGGCATTCTGTAGTTCATAAATATTGTCCTGCACAGTATAACTCTAATAATCTGGTACATTCAGGACTTCGGTGCTGATCAAGCAGATTTTCTCGACTGTTGGATGTTGTTTCTGTTAATACCCCAATACACTTTTAAATCACTTTTTTCAGATGTTAAACAGTACTATAATACATTTTCCTGTGAACCAGGTAAGTTTAAAGGGAGCACAGACATGAGCCCCTGGTGAGTGGAGGCGAGTGTGGGAACTGTGGTCCCAGTAAGTGAAAGGGAAGATGGGAACTGGGACCTCAGTGAGTGGAAGGAGAATGTGGGGAGCCAGATGCCAAATCATCAGGATTTCCAAACAGTCAGATCGCAGATTATTGGAATTTTACTGTATTTGGAAAAGATTTTAAAGTAGGACAAAGAAAGCATCTGCTTCTCCCTTTCAATATACAACCACATCAGATGAAGTGGAAACTCCAAAATGTGTTAAAAAAACAGTCATTACTAGATAAAGAATGGCCCATCAAATTTTGTAGCAGTTCTGCTTCTAATTTTTCTGTTACTGTGAGCAGCTCTTTTAGAATTTGAAAAATAACCAAAAAATATAAATTGAGTCAGGATCAGAAGAGGACAGATGCTCGCTGTGGGATGGGATGGGGGTGGAGGGAGGCTAACAGAAACCTTGGTGAATAATTTCTAATACCTGGACTGGAGTTTGAAAATTTGGATCGTTGCAGCAAAAGGTTGAAAATTAAGGCAAAATAATTGATTAAACTGTCAGTGTTAAAGGTCAGGACTGAACCATGTATGCCCACTAAGAAATGGCAATGCAAAATGTTTGCCACTGAGTTGACTCTGACATTTATAATCAATCTGCTAAACCAGGTTTTAAGTCTTACAGGAGCTGAACCTGTCAAGTTTCAAGAGTTCTGAGATAGAGCTTATCTGTTTCAGGAGCTATCTGCTGTGTTACCACCTGCTTAAGAATGAAGGAATCTGTCAGTTAATTCAACAATAACTACCTCTCTAAAATAAGGAAATGCAATGTGGGAAAAAAACCCAGTAATAAAGCAAGAGGCTGCACTTGCAATAAAAATAAAGGCCCTGAACTTCTGAGCTCGCCCCCCCCCCACCCCCACAACCCTCCATCTGCAGATAGAAAATTGCAGTGACAGGGTCATCTTCGGCTAAATGTAATATTGCCAGCAACATGACTGAAGCCCTCCCAGAAATATTGAAGGTTATTTCAGGAGGCCTAAAGATTTCTGGTGAGGGCGGTGACAGAAGGCAAAAATGTTGGAAAGCACTTTGCTATAACAGCATGCAGCAAAGGGAAGATATTGCTGTAAGAGGAACCAGTAGAAATGACAGCCGATGACTCAGCAGAGGGTGATAGCCCCATTCTACCAAGTAAAATTAGACACTGGGGGGACAGAGTTGAGTGAATGCATAACACGAAACTTATTAATACAAAGCCAGAATTGTGCGGTAGGAAGAAACACTGCTCCCTAACCAATTCACCCATCCAGTTCAGGAAGATGTTTTATGTGTGATGGCAGTAACCTGTCATTCATTCATGTTTTAAGAGTGGTAAACTACACTCAGTAAATGCAAAAGTGCAGTAACAATGTTTAAAGTAAAGCATCTGGGTTAAAAGACTCCTCCGCAATGTAACAATGACATTTTGCAACTGGAGGTTGGCAAAACACAAGTCCTTTGAAAGATCGTTTTGTTTATGGAATCTCAATAAGTCAAGTCATGCAAATTCTCCAGAATTATTAAATAAACCAGTTGTTGATTGAATTTAGAAACTTTTTTTTCTCTCGTGTTGGAGAAAAATCTGGCCTAGATTTTGCTGATATACGTCAGGAGTGCTCCACGTATGCTTGGGGCTCCAGTGTGAAGGTGGAAATCCTGATCTTACTGGTTGAGATTCTTTGACTTTTCCTGGCTGCACTCCAATGGTGAGATTCCCAACCAGCTTAGAACTAGTGCAGTCTATTCACTTTAATGATTATTCTGGGGATTAGGGGAAGGAAGGATGGTTACTTTTTTAATATTTGTGTTTCTTTAATTTTCTTAAATTATTTATCTAACCTGTTTAAAAGATTAATTGATAAAATATAGTTATTTATTTTTAAATTGATTGTAAATGTTTCTGAATAAAGGGAGCTTGAGGTGGGGTTGTGTCTCTATCAGAGGGTTCCAGAGGACATTCACATCAGGATCCTCCGTTCCTGAACACCCTTGGCACTACAGGCAAATGTTAACTGGAGGACCTCACTTGTAAATTCCAGGACAGTCTCAGCCAACAAGATTGGCCTTCCTGATCTGGAGAAGATAATTTCAGGGCTTTGTGGAAGGTGAGTAGTGACTGCAGGCCATAGGCTTTACTTGGGTAATATCCAGGCACATATAAAACACAAAGGAACAACCAATTACAAATAGAAATGCTTATCAATGGACCTAGCTGTAGGTAAAAGCAACTAAAATATTGAGATCCTAATCAGTAGGAGAAGAAGATAGTGGGAAATCCTGTACCTTTTGTTCATGTGGTATATATGAAAATTACGTAGTAGATACAACACAAAAATAGGCCACACAACTCCCATTGATGGCTGGGTGAGAATGTGGTCGAAGAGCAGGAGAAATCATAGCAGGGGAGAAGGAGAGCAGTTGCGTCCATTTGGTCCAACCAGTATCTGCCGGTGTTTACATTTCACATAAGCCTCCTCCCATTTCATCTGTCTCATCTCTCAGTTCTCTGTTCTCTGTCAGCTCTCCTTTTCTGAAGACTAGACCCTGAAGCTGTTCTGATATCTGTAATCTTCCAGTCCTGGTGTATCCCAGTAAATCATTAATTGTCTGTTCCTGAGTCCATCGCTGTACACTTTTGAGCAGTGATCAGAACTGAGCATTGCACCCTAAGTACAGCCCACCCAGCATCCTATAAATGTTTAACAGTGATTCACTACTTTTCTATTCTACACCCCTAGAAATAATTTCCAAGTATCTTTAAAGAGTTTCACTTCCTGACATTTGTACTCCAATGATGCGCTTATGTGAGCAGAATTGTAAGGAAACAATGGGTGGCTTGTTTCTGTCTTTTTGTCCGCACAAGGGCTGAAATCTGGGAAGAAGGTCAACAGTAAATGCCTCAACAAAATGGGCTTGAGCTTGCTGAATTCAACCCACCATCATTTGTCCTCTGCTCTCCCCCACCAAATAGATATTTGTGCCCAGGGGATGGCAGAGGGGAGAGGTGCTGGAATGAGGGAAGAATAAGAATATTTCAGATCAGTAGTGAGCACAGGATGCTGCTGAGGCCATTGCAACTGTAGAATGTTCAAGCAGAAAAGTGGTTAAGGAAATATGAGTCCCTTGAATGGCATTATGTGGATAATGATCCTTGGAGATTTACCACAGAAAGGCAACCAACAAAACATTAAGCCTTTGCAAAGATACTGCAAAACTACTCTGTACAATTTATGTTTAATTTATGTTTTTCTTATGAATGCTGTTTATCTGACGCTATGTGCCTGTGATGCTGCTGCAAGGAAGTTTTTCATTGCACCCGTGCATACATGTACTTGTGCATATGACAATAAACTCAACTTTGACTTTGACTTTGAAATATGTGCAGAATCTGGCAGTTCTGGTAGCAGATGCCAATGTCCTCTTTGTTATCATCCAGGAGACTTCTCCTCAATGAACTTCTCAATGAAGAGCAGCTGACAGCAATTGTCAGCCACAGGAACCATTGACTGCATCACACGGAACACAAAGATTTTGAGTAAGTCAGCATCACCAATTCATACACAACATGGAGATTTTGAAGAAGTCAGCACCTCCAAGTTGTTGCCTGTGATTGGTGGTGTCAAGGCTTTGTCAGAATTGAGAGATATCTCGGGTACCAATTCAAAGCATATTTGGGCTATCATTGGAATAATTGTTCCATAGATTTGGAATTATGGCAGATTGGTGGCAAGCAATATTGTCCTCCATTCTTGGTGAAAAGGCCTTAGTGGTTCTTTTTTACTTCAGGGTGGTGACATCAGCTCTATTTCCTCAGATGCCTTTGTGGCTGAAGAAAAGGCAGTAGGCAAAGGAGATTGCAAGCCCAAGGAGCGAGTCTATCAGGTGGAGGTTCTGAACTGTGCAAGTGTCAACTGCAGGAGGAGAATCACCATGTAGCTCAGCTGTTAACATCTCAGAACCCCCAGAGTGACCTCAGGAGAAAATCTCAGGATGAGAATAAAGCCTTTGGTCATCAGGACTACTGGTCTAGATGATATCTCAATTTCAAAGTTCCAGAAGCTTCCTATTATTGTAAGAAGTATTGTTATGATGTTCATGGTGTTTCTGTTAAATATATGAACTGTTCTAGAAATGTAAAGGAGGTTTGTGAGTGTTGCATTCCCTGAGAGATTTCTCCTTTTCAGTGATGAATAGTGTGTTCTGAAGGATTGTATGTGTAAATTACGAGGGGCTTCCTGCTTACTGCTAATGTTGTTCAACTGTGATATGATCAAATGTTACTGACGGCTTCTCTGAAGCGTTCCTCTTTCAGCTGTCTCCCAGTGATATTTGTACGAGTCCAACTACCTGTCTCAGGAGGTTCTGCGTCTGAGTCTGTCTGCTTTTCTTGATTTCTAGGCTTTTCAAAATGGAGCAGGACACTATAGGCAGAAGCAGTTCCTGATACAACATAGGGAGTGTGTTGAAGGGAACAGCAAGACTGGCAAGATATCAGAGTTTTCTCATGCATGGTAATGGATTGCTTTTAGAAAAAAAAGGGGGGGGAGGTTTGTAGTATTTCTGTATGTCATGGAGAATTTTTTTAAGTGACATTGCAATGCACCGGAAAAGCCCTTGCCTTTGGCTGTGAAAGAGTCCAGAGGAATTAGATTGCCAAACTGGCCAAAGACAAAGGGATCACAGCAGTTGCTTACATACAATGCTAAACCTGTGCCTTTTGTGGCAGACTAATTGGAGATTAAGCTCATAGATTTCATATTTTGACATAATGATGTACATTGACAGCAGAGACTCATTTAGCCACGTGAGTGAAATTTGTAGCTTTGATCATCTGTGAAAATCCACTGATTCTATCAAAATTATTGGCCCACTCACACAATTACCTTTGTAATTGTAATCACAGCCCCAATTCCCTGTTCTGTCAAATAAGGAATTATTGTTGCATCTCTTACTGGAAGAGACAGGGAACTGACTTGGCTGAAGTCACCTTTTCACACTTGCAATGTGTCATTTGCCAAAATAATAATTGGATTAAGTCATTTTATATATCACAGCTGGCCTGCTGTTCTTAAAAGGAAGGAGCCTTGTGCATAGATCAGACTGTAGCAGACATGGAAATTGAGACCTGAAAAACCATTAGAATGGTGGTACAGCTTTATAGTGTTTGAGAGAATGGTTGGAAGCAAGGATTTGTATTCATCATGAAAAATACGATGATGCTGGAGGAACTCAGCAGGCCAGGCAGCATCCGTGGAGAAGTGCATGCGGTCAACGTTTCAGGTCAGGACCCTTCTCTGAAGATGCTGCCTGGCCTGCTGAGTTCCTCCAGCATCGTAGTGTTTTTCATCTAGATTCCAGCATCTGCAGTCCTTTGTTTCTCTAGTTGTGTTTGTCACTTACACGGGCTTGGTCGCTCTCCGCTGATGCATGTACAGTAATCTTTGAAACCAGACTATCTTGGTGAGCTAATGCCAGGAGTTATATATCAGGACCTAGAGAGAGAAGTTCAGTGATTTTATATGCAATTTCAAGGTCTATTGATGGACCACCACAGCATTAAAATGCCACACCCTATCGCTAGCCTCACACACTGCTCATAAAGTCATTAGGGCTATTATTCTGGCCTACATTACCCATTTGCCAGAGCAACTATTAATTTTTACTTGTATCTAATGTTGTACCGTACTTTCACTGAGCTAACACTTTTGCACGTCTCAAATATTATACTTACCTCCAGCTATTCATCTAGGACAACAGCAACAACCACTGGAACTCGCTGGTAACTAGCACTCTCCTTTGCAGGGCAATGTGGCCCACAAATGGCCAGAGTAAAGATAATTGGAGGGAGACAAGGTACCCATAGACTCTAAATCTCATGGAGGAGACACTGCTCACCATTGTTGGGATGGTCCTTGCTGAGTCATGACCAATGGCGGGACTGAAATCGCCAAACAGGACAGTATGAATTGTGGGGAGGGTACAAAGCAGCTGTGAAGCAATTTGGACAGAATAAGTGAGTGGGAAAATACATGGGCAGGTGTAGCATAACATGGATAAATGTCAAGTTATCCATTGGTAGGAAAAACAGCAAGGGCATATTATTTGTATAGTGTTAGAATGGGAAGTGTACAAAGAGATTGAAAGCAAACATGCAGGTACAGCAAAGAGTTAAGGTGGCAGATGCTATGCTGGCCTTCATGGCAAGAGGATTGAATTAAAGGAGCAAACATGTCTTTCTATAATCATACTACGTTTTGGTGAGACCATACTTGGAGTATTGTAAGCAGTTTTAGACTCCTTACCTGAGAAGGCATGTACTTGCCATTGAGGGAGTGCAGAGAAGGTTCACCAGGGAACAACGAAGGTGGGGGAAGTGATATTGAGATGGATGATGGGCCATGATCATATTGAATGGTAGAGCAGGTTTTAAGGGCCATCTGGCCTATTACCATTCCTTTTTCTGAGTTTCTATGTCCCTCTGTTTGCTTATTCCTCCTCCTCCTTCTTGTGTGCTCCTCCTCTCAATCCACACTGTCTTTTGATTTCTATGATGTAAATGGTTGAAAATGCTTCTCTTACTTTCCCCACCGTTCCACAACACAAACTTGACCTTGTTTCTTTTTTGTTTTTGTTTTGGTAACAAAGAGCCACAACCAGGCCAAGCAGAGCAGGAAAGGAAAGGAGACAATAAGGATAAAGACGTGTCATTACTCAATTTCATACTCACAGACAGCGGGTTGGATTCTGAAAATGTAGGTAATTTAAAGGATAATAGAGTGACAGGATCTACATTCCAAACTTATGTGAAAAGCCTTTAGACAGATTTTGAGAAAAATGACTATGTAGGTGCCAGCTCACCAGCAGTTGAGGTTGTAAATGAATTCAGCCCCAGTAGATTCAGTTGAGGACTTTGATTGTGCAGTCCACAGAAGAAGGTTGATGGATAAACAGAGTGACATGCTTGATGCAGAGGGAAGCCTGCCAGAAAGTCTGTGTTAACTGTCAGAAATTATAAAGGAAACTGACATAACTTATCATTTAGGACCAAGCTTTGCACTGAGCTTGGAGCTTGAAGTTTGTGCCTAACTTCATCTGCATTGGAAGCAGCTGAAGATGGTTAAGAAAGCAGCTTTTGTTACAACATGAGCAACATAAACAGCCAGCATCTGACTAATGCAGTGCCAAGTTCTGGGTTCATGCTCCACTTCAATCTTCCTGATTATGGATTTCAGTATACAATGGGGTTTTCAGGGTGTTATAGCACTCATGCAACCTGTCCTTCAACAGGTTACCAGGGTCGTTGAGGCACTGCTAAAGCTAGATCGCAATGATTCCTTGGAGTATGATTCTACAGTTGCCTTTCAGGATTTGTTTTCCCAACCCTGGGGCAATTAGGGATGGATAATGAATGCCAGCATTGGCAACAATGTGTGTATCCCATGAACAAATATTAAAAAAAGTCACAGATCCATGTTCTGGCCACAAATGAGCAATGGAAATGGAGAGATATTACAAAGATGCACTAGTACATAAGGTGAATAGAGAACCTGTGGCATTTGGATTGCAATGTATACAAATGAGCATCATGTTGGACTTAAAATGGATGGAAGAGAGAACTTTCTACATAGTGAAAAGACAGAAAGACCAGCAGTCCAAGAGGCTTAAAGATCATTATGTACATCAAAGTGGAATTGTAATTGGTTTATTATTATTGTCACTTGTACCGAAGTACAGTGAAAAACTTGTTTGCATACCGTTCATACAGATCAATTCATTACACATTGAGGTAGTACAAGGTAAAACGATACAGAATATAGAGTAAAGTGTCACAGCTACAGAGAAAGTGCAGTGCAGGTGGACAATAGGGTGCAAGGTCATAACGAGGTAGATTGTAAAGTCAAGAGTCCATCTTATCATACTAGGGAACCATTCAATAGTCTTATAACAGCAGGATAGAAGCTGTCCTTGAGCCTGGTGGTATGTACTTTTAGGCTTTTGTACCTTCTGCCCGATGGGAGAGGGGAGAAGAGAGGATGTCCAGGGTGGATGGGGTCTTTGATTATGCTAGCTGCTTTAGTGAGGCAGCGAGAAGTATAGACAGAGTCCGTGGAGGGGAGGCTGGTTTTCGTGATGTGCTGAGCTGTGTCCACAACTCTCTGCAGTTTCTTATGGTCACGGGCAGAGCAGTTGCCATACCAAGCCGTCAAAGATAAGTATTGAAAATAACCGAAAAGGCTAATAAAATGGTGGCCCTTATGTTCAGGAATACAATCCAAAGGGGTAAAAATTATACTGGAGTTACTTAAAATCAGGTTAAGCTACACCTGGAGAACTGTGAGTACTGCACCTCAGAAATAGCATATTGATTTTGGAGCAATTGTGGTGCAGCTCAAAGTGATTTCCAAGCATTGGCCAAGCATTTGGGATCCTGGGAATCTTAGATAGAGGCATGCAGTACAAAAGCAGGGAAATTATTTTGAACCTATGCAAGATACTGGTTGGAACAAATTTTGAGTAGTGCATCCATGGACTGGATTTGTCCTGCTTTTTATGAACAGGATATACCTGAGCAATTTTCCACATTGTTGGGAAGCTACCATTATTGTAACTGTACTGGAATAGCTTGACCAGAGACTCGGCTAGTTCTGGAACTCATAAACCTTCAATGCTACAGCTGATCTTTTGCCATATCCAATGCTGTCAGCCATTTCATGGTATCATGTAGAATTGATTTTGTCAGCTGAAAACTGGCTATATTGATAGTGAGAATCTCAGGAGGGAACCAAGTTGTTTCATCTATTTAGCACTTGTGACTGACCATTGTTGAGAATGCATCATCCTTTTCTTTAGCACTCACAGGCTGGGTCTTGCCATCAGTGATGATAGGGATATTCTTGGAGCCTCCTCCTTCCAGAAGCTGTTTAATTGTCTGCCACCATTTACATTAGATGTGATAGGACTACATAGCGTGATCTGAATTGTTGGTTGTGAGATCACTTAACTCTGTACATCGCATGCTGTTTTTGCTATTGAGCACACAATTAGTTCTGTATTTCATCTTCATTAGGCTGGTGTCGCATCAATTTTAGGTGTGCTTGGTGTTGCTGCAGGCATGTCTTTCTGTTTTTCTCATTGAACCAAGGTTAGTCCTTTGGCCTGATA
The DNA here is from genome assembly GCF_009764475.1 of Pristis pectinata. NCBI lineage: Eukaryota > Metazoa > Chordata > Chondrichthyes > Rhinopristiformes > Pristidae > Pristis > Pristis pectinata. Next base: position 33,247,536 of record NC_067419.1, read on the forward strand.
GTAATGTCGAGTGAGAGATATATCAGGCTATGCGGTGACAGATTATGGTAGTGTACAATTCTGTTGTGTGGGTATTCTGGAGTGCTCCATAGATGCCCTGGTTTGAGCTGCAAAATTTGTTCTGAATCTATCCTATTTGGCATATTTGTAATACTACACAACAGGATGAAAAGTGACCACAGCATGAAGATAGGATTTTGTCTCCATAATGACTATGAAGTAATCACTTTTACCAATGCTATCATGAATAGATATATCTGCCACAGGTAGATTGCTGAAAATGAGGTCAAATAGGTTCCTCTCTTGTGTAGTTTCACTCGCGACTTACCACAGGTATAGTCTGACAGCTATGTCCTTCACGACTTGGTCAGATCTTTCAGTTGCGGTTCCACCAAGCCATTCTTGCTGATGGACATTGAATCTCCCACTCAGGGTGCATTCTGTGTCCTTGCTACTTTCAGTGCTTATTCCAAGTGATCAATATAGAGAGCCATGATTCATCAGCAGAGGGAGGACATTGGGATTGGGACCAGACATACCCAGTGATAGAGGAGTCTTAATATTGTCTCCAAGGTATGAAACAATAAGCACTACTATGTCAGACTCTCACTTGACCAGTCTGTGAGACAGCTCTCTCAATTTAAAAAACCGATCCCGAGATGTTTATGAGGAGGGCTTTGCAAGGTTGAGATGGCTGGGAGTAAATTTGCAATGTCTGAATTCTATGCCTGGGTTTCCCAACCTGCCAAGGTAACTCCAGAATGAAACTGACTAAGGTTTCCCACCTGCCAAGGTAACCATGGAAAGAGATTAGTTGGGCTTTTTCTACCTGCCAGTAACCCCAGTAGGAGATTGGCTGAAGTCTCTGCACTTGTCAAGGTAACTCCTGTTACAGACAGATTGGGATTTCCCCCAAGGTCCACCGTAACCCTTGCTGGAAACTGATGGAATCCCTGGGTAAGTTAACTCGTGGAAGGAGATGAGAGAAAGCCTTGCAGAATTCTGACTTCACTGCCTGCACATTGTGCGCCAGGAAGATGTAACCTGCCCATTGCAGGAATGGGAGGAAAGATCACAGAAATAAAGCACACTAAATGTGATCACTGAGCTTTTGAGGTGAGAGCTGTACTTATCCATTCTTGTACTGTGCAGTATTAGGTTTCGTCTCAGGCATACTCTGAATTTTGTTTTTGCTTTCCAGAATGAGATGGCGAGAGATTCACATAAGTTCAGGGCAGCTTTGAGGTGGAAGATTGTAATGGTGAAATATAATTGGAATGAATAATGGCATCATTTCTTCCTGACATCACAGTAGGTTTTAGCAGTCAATTCACAACAACTGTGAGCTTGCAGTTGAAGTCAAAATCAATCTTTACTGCTGATGGCAGAGGTTATTAGTAAAGTTATTCGTAACTCCATGGCATATTTGTTATTGTAGAAGTTTGCTGGCTTAGTCATCACTAACCCAATGCAGATTTCGGCATTTGTTTTAAGTTTCTGTGACTAGTTTAGTCAGCAAAATTAATTTGTGAGAAGGACAGGCTTATTGAACTGCACGTGAAGGTGAAAATTATACCTTAATGATTTTCTCAAGAGGATATTTTTCAGAATATAAATGAAGTTTTTACTTCATTCTCACATTACTCACTTCCTGGAGAGTGCTCTCAAGGTCTAAGGCCTTAAGAGTCAGTGCTGGAATAACGAGCAAATGTACCTGAAAGGCACTTTGTGTCTAGCACAGAGCTGCTTTATGATTGACAAGACTCCCACTAGCCTACAGGCTGATGGATCACATCTTAGACTTTTTCTCGATTCAACACCTTACAATGGCCAATCTTGTCTTTAATTATTTTGTTTATCTTTTCTATTAGGTTTGTTTCTAACAGGTTTTGACTACCTTTATTTATATGCCCTGGTGCATATTTTTCATAACCATGACAGATCTTTAACTTTTCAGACACTGGCAGATGCTTCCCTGCAATTAATTTTGCATTATATTTCTAATTTCCTAAAGCTTTCACCAAACTAAATTGCTGGGTCATTCTGTATGACCCTGAACCTACTGCTAACTGTGATGCACTACTACAGCGCAAAAGTAGTAATTCATTGTGGTTGGATCCTATTGCTCAACAGCCAGTGATTTGTACAGAACAGGAGGCTAGTTGAAGTGTGCAGGTCAGTTTTTTTTCCCTGACTTCTACACTTGCGCATTGCCATGCAAAAATCAGGAACAGTCAACATTGGCACATCTGATATCCCACTGGACTGCCTAAGCCACTGAACTCAGCACAGACTTCTTGGGCGCAGCTCGTACTTGCTGTCCTGAGGGACTTGATACATGTTGTGCCTAGATGATTAGCTTTACACAACCCACAGCAGATGTATTTGTGAAATGAATTAGAAAGAAAAGTTCAGGTAACTGGTTTGGTTACTTCTGTCTTTATTTTACTGAATTTTAATATCTTTTAATTAAATATTCATTTAAAACATTTAATTAAAGGTTGTTTTCATTTTTAATGACTTATGAACAGTTAAAGATTTTGACAGTAATGAGCTGTCAAAAGACTATCAGAGTGGTATTGGGCACAGGGCCTTAGGACAAATTCCAAAAAAATATTTCTGTTTGGTCAGAATAAAGACTAGTGCTACGTTGCTTCCTCCATCATAATGTCACTGCATTGAATTAAAGTTTGCATCAATACAACAAAGATGCAAAAAAGAAGCACATAACTTGGGCGTCAGGAGGCAATCGAACTCCTGAGTTCAGTGAGGTAAAGGAGTAGAATGATGAGGGATGCTAATGGGGCAGAACTTCAAGGAAGTCAGGTGAGTTTTCTGCTTGGCCCCTCCTCCATACAGAGAATATTTGGGACCTGTCTGGCTGAGTTCCTTTACAACCTGGCAATTATCCTAATATGCTCTCACTAGGCCTAATTAAACTAACACCAGCCGAAAATCTGCTGCGAGCTCTATGTGGTATAGTTAAACCCCATGACTGCTCGAAAGAAAGGTAATGGATCCCATCTGGGCTCGATTAAATCTTCACAAATGTTCACTTTATCCCTATGGGGAGAAGAAAATGTTAACATGCCTGAATACCAGATATAGGGGCTATTTTATTGACCTTTTTACTCCCATTTGTCCTCATAACTCCTTGAAGACCAAATAACATGATCCTCAAATCTGAAAAAAATCCTTTGTGTTTTAAGTGACAGAGGTGTGACTTTCTTAGTTGCTTGATTCTGCAGCCAATTTTCAATACCTTATAACCAGAAAACTCTCACCCACTATCAATGGTTAAATTATTTTGTTTTGCTTAGTACAAGTTAGCATAGTTTTTGTAATGTGCCATGAAAATGGATTTATTTACAACTTGTGGTGAAGTACCTTACTAGTACCCCCAAAGGTGCATTACCACCAGGCACAAGATTATCTTCCCCTGAATTTTATTTCATGAATAAACATGGTTCCATTTCCCCATCTCAAATTCATCTTACCTCTAATTTTTTTTGTGTGCAGGTAAAAGGAGTTGTATTTTCCCTGTTGTATAAAAAGTCATGCTATCAACGAATACACATTCTAAATCAGTGAGGAATCCCATATTTCATAGCTGAATTACTGCTTCTAAGTTTACAAATATTATTTTCAACTTACATTTTCATAAAAATGTGATTTTTACTGCTGCAGACATTGATTAATGTATGAAAATGAGGCTTCAACTTGAAATACTCTTGTTGGATTGCATGCATGAAAATGCAATGGCATTCAAATGAATGCCTTGATTAAAATAAAGAGCCTAGGCCTTTTCACACTAAATGGTGTATGACGAAACAAGCTGTTTCCACTTGTTTCCCAGACAGCTGGAGTGAAATTGGAAGGTCATTATTACCTCAGGGATTATCCTTTGGCACAATGCCATGTACAGCTCTTCATGGGAGGAGCGCATTTACATTATAAAATAAAGCTTCAGAAATGGATAAACTGTGGTGCGTGCAGCCACTGGTCATAGATTTCCCATCCATCCTTGAGATGTGGGCAGCTTGGAGATTCCAGATCTCTTTATTACTCAAGAATGATATGACCAATACTGTCTAAGCTTGCAATTATGCTTCAGCAAACATGAACTAATCAACATTGACTTCAGTTCAAAGAGGCAAAACATTGACAAATGCAGCAATGAAGAATGAAGGGAAATAAAAATACATGGTTAAATTGTTCTTATACCCTGAGGTAGGGCATACGTCAAATCATACTAACTCATTGCTGTATTGGTCTGTATGAGGAAGGAGCACAGGAAAATAACAGAAAATTGTAACTGGACACTCTGCTCTGTATATGTTACCATGATTCATAATTGTTTCAAAATACAGTGAGAGCCATGCAGTTTTGCTGCATTATGTTTATATGACACATTTATAGACTTAGAAAATAAGCAAGATTTGCATTTATGCACCAACTTTCTTGACTTCAAGTATTCCAATGTGCTAAATTGCCAATTATGTACTTTGAAGGTAGTTTTGCTGTATCGTAAGAAACAGTAGCCTTTCTACTCACAGCAAAGTACCTTGAACAGTAATGAAAAAATGATTGTATTATCACCTAACACGAGATAACATAAAAAAAATGGAAGCAGATACAGGCGACTTAGCCTCTCATGCCTAATCTGCTCACCTTTCAATAAGATCATGGTTGATCTTTTACCTTGGTGCCATTTCCTTGCACTACCCCCACATTCAGTGATCTCAATATCTAAAAATCTCATCAATCTCTTTTTAAATATTTGCTGAAAGCTAGGTGTAGGCTAGGACTTAAAGAACTTCCACTTCCCTCTTCAAATCATGCCATGTGCTCTTCAATACTCTGTGAGGAAAGACTGGCCTTGGTTAGACGTCTCTTCTGAAAGAAAGAAGTCCTGACTGTGTCGCACCCCCACAGCATTTCACTTAAGTAGGTTGGAAATGTGAATATCTCTAAACAACAAATTGAAAACTGTTTTAAGAGAGATCATTAATTTGATGTTCTGCTACAATTTTAGCTGGATATTGGAAAAAGGAGAACAAATTCAAAAAATATAAATTTAACATAAGAGGTAGAAAGCTATAAAATATTCGAGACTGGAAAAAGAAGAGAAGGTCAAAAAGGTAGAATGATTGATTCAAGCGATCAATTGACATTTAAAGATTTTTGCAATGATTTTGAAATTCCCATTTTGAAAATAATTCCATTTTCTTCTGTGTATTCTAAATTATATTATTTTAATGCGATTATTTGGATTCACATACACATTTTATGCATGACAAGTTGAGTGTCAATTTTCAAAGCTATTGAGCTTTGAATATAAGTATCCATAACTTAAGGGAATTGTTAAGTTTTGATGCAGCTGTTCTAGTAGCTTGAAACTAAGCAGGAATGTGAAGCTGGTCTAACCTGGATTCAAATTCAGACAAAATAATTGAGAATATCCAAATGCAATTTACATAAAAATTAAGATTAATGTTGCCTCTATATTAATAACAAAACCACAGGAAAAAGCATATGGAGTGCTTGAATCAATTGTTCTTTTATCATTTGCAGATTTGAATCGTAAGTCCAATGGAATTCTTGAAGACTCAAGGGTTGAGAGTAAAAGGCTGGAAGTTGTGTTGTGCCACTTGGATTTTAAGTGGTATATGACTGAATGATAATAGGTTTAAAGTGTTTACCTCCCAAGGATGTGGTGAGGTGTTTATATCCAGCATAATGAGAAATTCTTCAGTACACTTCCATGTACATGATGCATTAGCCTATGGAAAATGAGGTGCCCACACAGATGAGTTCAGTCGTCATGCACTGCTCAAATAGGGGCTCCCCTGTGAAAATGTATGACGTATATGCATAGAACCTGCAATGTAGGACTGTCACATTCAAGTGGGTTTTAAGAGTAGGGACATGCTCTGCACCTGTGCTCTCTGAGAGGGGTAATCAATCACCTACTGCCTTATTGGAGAGTCATTTGGGGTAGAGCCGCTTGCGAGTCAGGCACAAAGACATACGGATGTGGAGACATTTGGGAATCTGGACAACCTTCCAAAGGTGAAACCAGCTGCTTTCTCCAAAAATTGAGTTCTTCATTGTTTTTTCCCACTTGGGCTGCAGCGTAACAGGAGCAAGAGAACAGGGCTTGAAAGGTACCTTGGCAGAATGCCCCAAAGAGGAAGGGTCTTTACTAGCAGATCCTATCCCTAGAAAGTGTGCTGGGAATCATCAGGGATTGGCATCAGGCAGGCATTTTTTGAATCATTTTCCAGCAATGGGATAACCACCGTAATTTGCCGGCTGCTATTGATGTGATGTCTGGACTCCAAGTGAGGCCTTGACAAACTTCAAATACACTGTTGCAATTTACCTGCTACCATCTGTAGGTGCAGCCTTACCACAAGGAATAAAGCTATCCTTCACCTCTCGGAGTGCGGCACTTATTACGTAGTCTCTATTAATAGCTACACTAATTGAATAGGTGTTGGAGCATTTGATGGCTCTGGACCTGTAATCACTGGAGTTTAGAAGGATGAGGGGGGATCTCATTGAAACCTATTGAATATTGAAAGGCCTGGATAGAGTGGATGTGGAGAGATGTTTCCAGTAGAGGGAGAGTCTAGGACCAGAGGGCATAGCTTCAGAATAGAAAGATGTCCCTTTAAAACAGAGATGAGGAAGAATTTCTTTAGCTAGAGGGTGGTGAATCTGTGGCATTCATTGCCACATACGGCTGTGGAGGCCAAGTCATTGGATGTATTTAAAGCGGAGGTTGATAGGTTCTTGATTAGTAGGGGTGTCAAAGGTTACAGGGAGAACATAGGAGAATGGGGTTGAAGGGGAAAAATAAATTAGCCTTGATCGAATGGTGGAGCAGACTTGAAGGGCCGAATGGCCTAATTCTACTCCTATGTTTTATAGAGTGAGTGAGCTGCAAGAAGTGTTTGAGTGGGAGAGCAGGCGTAAGTATGTGGGTGCAACACAGGGTCTGTTGTCAATTAGAATTCATGGCTGTTTCTGATGGAATTGACTGGATGATATCATTACTTGCCACTTGTGACCAGGTCTATTTTGCTTTAATCATGGCAACCCCTCTCCTGAAGACCCCTCTCAATCCCACTTCAGCTTGTCCCAAAGACTTCCTGTGTCCCCACCGTACAGGACTTTCTTTGGGATGTCAACCATTTCTAGCAAGGTGTCTTGATCGGTTTCAGTGAGCCCGGCTTCTGAGCCATGCCCTGGAGCCTCCGCATAGCAACACTCAGCATTGTGTTATAGATCTTGATCATTGATATCCAGCAGTGGTGTGCTTAAAAATAACTACCTCTTTAAGAGCTGGAGCCTCGAATGCAGTTAGCATAGGTTGATTTTACCAATTTTCCCCAGGTGTGCAGAATTCAGATTATTAGCACTTAACATGCTTTGACCAGGAAAAGCAGGTGTTTTATTATTTCTAAGTGCAAGAAAGAAAACTGCACACCAAAAGCATTGATGCACATTTTCAGGAGCTGCACAATTTCTATCCCAAGGATTGTACATGAGTGAAATTACTTATAGTTTTAAATTGATTAGATAGTAGTATCAAGCCCTTTGAGCCTGTTTCTGCCTATTCAATTACATCATGACTTGTATGTACCTTACCTGCTTTGGTTCCAAATCTCTAGACCACTGTCCAGCAAAATTCTATTATAGTCAGTTCTGAATTCTCAATTGATCTAGCCGAAACAGCTTTTTAAGCAAGAGCCCTTCCAGATTGCCACAACTTTTTTGTGTGAAGACGTTCTTATTGATTATCATTCATGAGTGTCCCTGCCCTAATTTAAACATTAATTCCTCTTGTTCTGGACTTTTCTGCCAAAGGAAATAGCTTCTCCCATCAAATTCATCAAATCCTTTAATTGTGTTAAATAGACCAGTTAGATCTTCCCCTAGCTTACCATACTTGTGGGAATATGAGCTGGGCCATTTTGTCGTTAGTTTGTTCTTCATACAGAAACATCTTAGAGTGAGGGCTGGACCAGTTTTGACAGGGAAATGAAAGACATTTCAAAATACTTCTTCTCATCCTCAGAATAACCAAAATGCCTCCATGTATTATGTATTGCAAAAGCTATTTTATTGTTAAACTCATAAGCTATTCCACACCAAGTGTCCCACTGAAAAACAATCAAATTCTGAATGCTAAAATAGAAATCACATTCACTGAAGATAGGATTTTATCCCAGAAATTAGCGAAAACTTCTTTGTTTTCTGGAAATAAAGTTGAGGGGGTCTTAAGTATCCACGGGAACAAATAAATAATATTTAAGAACATAAGAAATAGAAGTAGGTACAGATCATTGAGCCGCTCATACTTGCTCTATCATTTGGTAATGTCATGGCTGAACTTGTACCTCAGCAACACTTTACTGTATTAATGTATTCCTTTAACATCCAAAAATCATGGATGTCCCAGCAACTGAGCTTCCACAGCACTCTTAGATAGAGAATTCTAAAGATTAGCAGCCTTCCGAGTGGAGAAATTTCTGCTCACCTCTGTCCTCAATATTCACCCCATTATTTTGAGACAGTGACCCCTGGTTCTGGGCATCTCATCTAGGGGAAAATCATCATCCCTGCATCCACCCTGTCAATTTCTTTAAGAATTTTGTGTGTTTCAATGAAATCACCTCTTATTCTTTTAAACTATAGAGAGTATGGGCCAAATCTGCATAATTAGGTCCTCCTCCAATCCCTGCAATTAATCTGGTGAACCTGCATTGCACTCCCTTTATGACAGGTATATCCATCCTTAAGTAGGAAGACCAGACCTGTGAGCCATATTTCTGATGTGGTCTCACATTAAGAATCTTTTTACTCTTATGTGTAAATCCTCTTGCAATAAATTCAATTTATCTTTTGAATTCCTTGCTACACTTGCTTGTTAACTTGTAGTGATTTGTGTGCATCGATACCCAGATCCCACTGAACAATTTTCAATCTCTTATCACTTAAAAAAATTCTTTCTACCAAGGTGGATGTCTTGAATTTTTCCACATCACATTCCATTTGCCATGTCTTTAGCCATTGACTTAGCCTATCTGTATCTCCTTGAAGCATCTCTGCATCCTTCTCACAACCCAACTTTGAATCGTCAGCAAACTTGGATATATTACACTTGGTCCCTCACCCAGATTATTGATATAGACAGTGAAATGATGGGTCACAGCACTGATCCCAGTCGCATTCCATTAGTTACTGCCACCCAATCTGAAAATGCCCATTTATTCCTAATCTTTGTTTTCTGTCCATTAACCTATCCTCATTCTGTTTCAGTATATTACCTCCAATGCCATGTGTTCCAATTTTGTTTATTAACTTTGGGGTGGTACCTCATCAAGATCCTTTGGAAAAAAAAGTCTAAATAAACTACATCCAGTGGTTCACATTGAATTCCATCAGTTATAACCTCAAAAACTCTTAACAGAATTGTTAAAGATGATATTTGTTTTGTTAATCCATGTTGTCTCTGTCCAACCTTATTTTTTATGGAACACAGGATCCAATTGATGAATATTTACTCCACAGCCTTCTACAATGCATCCCATGAAATATCTTCTATTCTATCCTTTTACTTCCCCTTTCATCTCTCCTAAGTTTCTCATTGTCCACCACTCTCCATTGATCTTGAACAATTCCTCATCCTTCAAAAAGCAAAGCTGCAGATTTGGGAATTCTGAAATAAAAATATAAAATGCTGGGGATGGTCAGTGGGTCAGACATTATTTGTGCAGAGAGAAAAACAGGATTAATGTTTCAGATCAATAACCTTTCATTAAGGCTGGACAAGTGACAAAACAAGCATGTTATAACTTGCAGAGCGGTGGAGAAAGTAAAGGGAAATACTGACAGGGTGGAGTCCAAGATTATTTTAAGTAACGCAATCATTGTTGGTGGCCACTAAAAGATAACGATGAATGCTTGTTAATCATAGCTGATCTGTCCAGTGGATATAAACAGCAGGTGGTGAATGAGGGAAGTAGAGAGAAGTAAATAAAAGAAAGCTAGAATTGGGAGATGCATAATACTATAGGTGCTGGAAATCTGAAATAAGAATGTACTGGAAATACTCAACTTTCTTAACAGATCCGGCAGCATTTGTGGAAAGAGGAAAAACTGAGCTGGTTCTGACAGAAACAGGAAAGATGGGTTCTCTGAAATTGTTGAATTCATTATTAAGTCATGAGGGTTGCAAGGAGCCACCTTCAATGAGATTCTGCCTCCAGACATACCTTCCCCTAATTAAGTCCTTATCATCTCCTTGCTTGGATTTTTTTGGCATTCTCAGAAAATTTCACAGGCCCTTACCCATCTGTGGATGTGGCATCCTCCAATACGTTGGTTCAAACTGAAAGTATGGTCCATTCTTCTGTTCTGGAATGGTTCTGACTACCACACCAGTGACCCAAAATTCCTTCTATCTGATCCAGAGATTTACTTGCACTCCTTCCAATTTAGTGTATTCATGAAATTATGCTCACAATATAGTCTCTTCTATTTTGGAGGAACCAAATATAGATTGAATGACTGCTTTGCAGAGTACCTCTGTTTAGTTCATTCGGGTGTCACTGAGCTTCCAGTCGCCTGTCCCTTCAATCCTCTAACTCACTCCCACTTTGACCTGTCTGCAGTTGGCCTCATACACTGTTCCAATGAAGAAGAATGTAAGCTCAAGAAGCAGCATCCGTCTATACATAATACAGGCCTCCCTTTAATCTTCTCATTACACGTCTGATGGTATATTTCCTTTATTATCTCACTACCTTTATCCGTGCTTTTTTCAATTATTTATAAATCTCCAGAGCAAACTTTGCCAGCTTTGGCCTATACTTATTCTGGGTCAACCAAAACCCCATGACTAACAAGCTTTTGTTGAGAAGCTCCTGCTCAACAATCATCCTGATTTCACCAAAAAAATAAAAACTTGTCAAAATGGAAGTGTGCAATCCTCCTAGAACTTTTCAAGGGCCTACTTACCTCCTGGGAGCAGATTGTTTGCTCACCCATTAAAATCAGGTGAATTATTCCGAGGAGGTTGATTTCTTGTTTGAAATTTTTACTTTCCACACTACCAAAATGCACCAATTTTGAACATTTTGATATTGGCCTTATGGTATCACTGGCACATTTAAACCTTGGATGACGTTATGCTTTCTAGATCTCATTTGAAAGTTGGGTTCTTGTCTTTGAATTTATAGATTAAAAGATGTAAAGATGAAAATAGAAATATTCATGTCCCTTTCAGAAAGGACCAAAACAGCTTTACAAACATCGCAATATACTTAAAGTGCAATCTGCCAATATATGCACTGTAAGCTCCCACAAACAACAACCTGATAATGACCATCAGAAGTGTTGAGTGAGAGATAAACATTGGCAGATGACCATGTAGAACTACCCTGCTTCAAAGTAGTTCCATGGGATTTTTTACAACCATCATAAAGAGCAGAAGGACCACAGTTAACATCTCATCTGATAGACAGACAAGGCTGTCTCTGACAAAGCTGCCCTCCCTCCGTTGTTTGTCACTGGAATGTCAGCCTCACTGTTTTCGCTCATCTGGAGCTGCACTTGAACTGAGAACCTACTAACTGAGAGTCATGTGATCTGCCAAGCCACAATTAATAATATTTAACTTCAAAGGGTATCAATTAAAGTGTGCTGAATTTTCAGATAAGTTGAGGAATTCAATTGGTTTTATTACCTTTGTAGACTTAACCTTCCAGGAAGTGCCATTCTATTCTTTCTGTCTCTATTGATGATAAACTGCTGAAAATATGAGGTACAAAACAGTGGGAAGTATTTTGTAGCAAATATTAGTTTAATGTGTTGGATGTATGACAATGGTTCTGTTTTACTACGTAGCTTTCTGGGAAGAAAAACATTAAGGGTACAATTGATGTTAAATTTATGTTCACCTGCTTATCTTCTTTTGTGTGGTCTTACTGAAAATAGTTGATATATCTGGCTGTCTCAGAACCAAGTGTAATAGTTAAGCCTCATGTCTTGGAAGACACCAGAAATTCAATCACATTGGAAAACTGCTCTAGAATTGCAAGCAACCTGCACCAATTTGATTTAATGTCACTCCTACCTGGAATTTGTGGATGCATCTTATGAAATGATTGCAGGGTATAATCAATGTCAATTATGCTGTTTTACTAATTTTTCCTCATTCACAGGGCATTATTTCAGGAGTCCCATGTACCAGCTGGATCGAACTGGCACTGATTGACTTCATGTTCATGTTCATGAGAAGGAAGCTGTTTGCTCCCTATAATCATTGTTGGATATATTCCATCATTTGTGAGCCTTCATAGCTACAGTGAAAAAACAACCAATGGTAGCAGGCTCAGCAATGGACATGCTAAAGTAGTAAAGACCAGGAGAGAGGCTGGTGTGTGCTTCAGAATTTGAGGTGGAAACACAAGAGACTGGAGATGCTGGAATCTGGAGCAAAATGCAAATTGCTGGAGGAACCCAGTGGGTCAAGTAGCATCTGTAGAGGCAAAGGGATCATTGACATTTTGGGTTGAGACCCTGCATCAGGACTGAGAGTGTAGAGGGGAGATAGCCAGTACAATGAAGTGAGAGGGAGGGGTGAGGTGGGAGCTGGTAGGTGAGGAAGGAGATGATGGGCAGATGGAACCAGGTGGAGGTCAGAAGACAGTGCCTGATGGATGATGGGTAGTGACTTGTTTTCCCCTTATTGCTTTTCCAGTCTGTAATTGGACAGTTGAAGTCCCCTGTTCTCACTATAGTGTGGCTTTTGCAATTTCCTGCAGGTTTGCTCTTCAATATGCTTTCCCAGTTTGCATCCTGTAGAGTAATCATACCTCTATAGTACAATTAAACAATTAGTTTCTGTTCTTGAATTTTCCAGGACATGCCCTCCCTCTCCTGTACTGCAGTTTTCTCCTGAATAAATGCTGCCACTCCCCTCCTTATTTCCCCCCTCCCTATCTTTCCTGAGCAGCTTCTATCTGGGGATATCTAGAACCTTCCCTTTTGTTTTAGCCAGGTCTCCATTATTGCCACAACAATATAATCCCTTGTGGTTAATTACACCTACAGTTTACCAATCTTGTTTAATATTCTTCTTGTATTTCCACTGTAAAGCTTCCTTAAAATTTTTTGTACTCTTTTGGTGTAGTCCTGCCTAAAACAAAAGTCCTGCCTAAATTTTTTTTCTCTTCTGGTGTTGTGCAACTCTCTCAATCCTTGCAAGTATTACCTTCCTGTGCTCATCCCCCTGCCAAATTATTTAAAACCTTCCCAAGAGGACATGGGTTCCAGCTCTATATCAGCCAATACCACATCAGCATCTACTGGTGGAGATCTCGCTTTCTGTTGGGAGACAGGCAGAAGCCTCGTTAATGTATGAGCACTGAAGAGGAAGCTTAGACTGCTGCTGAGAAAGATCAAAGTGTTGCCTTTAGGGTCTGATTCTAGTGTTCAAAGGAGCTTTGAAGATTTCACAAACCTTCCAACAGATTACCCATGAAGTACAAATTTGTCACCCTCTGACTTAATGATAACATTCATTCTCCCAATTGCTGCCACTCTGACAGTGTGCTTTCTATTGTCCATCAGCCAGCCAGCCAGCTCAGGTTGCTGACGCTAATGGTGAGGTGGCATATACTGAAGCTGTGCCATCTAGTTCCAGAGCTGCTGAGATCATCCTTCTTGGCCATCAGGAAGCTACTCCACTGTTAGCTTGGCAGCATTGACTGAGGCAGCAGCTGTAGTTGTGGTAGGACAGGTGAAGGTGCAATGGAAGGCAATGATTGAATGATTTTTTTGGTATTGATTTTTGTATATAACAATGTTTACTGTGTGGATCTGCATGGTTCTTTGTTTCATTTTGCCTGAAGTGGCTCTGAAATAATTAGCGACAGAATGAAGGTGTAAAAATGGAAAATATTGGAGATATTCAACAGGTTAGGCAGCAACTGAGGAGAGAAATTTAGTTGCATAACCTACTGAATACTTCCAGATTTTCTGTCTTCGTTTCAAATTTGCAGCATCTGCAGCTTTTTTTTAACCTTTTAGATAATGGTAGGATGGCAATGGGAACTGGCGATTCCAGTCCCTCTCTACTCTTAATCACTCGTGGAATATAGGCGTCACTGGGAGGTCAGCGTCTTCTTCCTCCTCCTCCTCCTCTTTCTGTTCCAGCTGCCTTCAGCTGTTGTGGTACAGCATGCAAATGATCTTATAATGACTCAGGAGGATATTCCAGCTGCCAAGAGAGCCATCCCATGAATCCCACTTAAAATATTAGATGTGGAATTCTTTGGAATGAAGGGGCAATGTGGGTTTTGTGGATATATAGAATTAAGATGTTTTGGTGGTGGTCACAAACTATTTGCATAGTCACGGCATGGTAACACTCTCTACTCCAAAGTGGATCAGATTTCATATGTGACACATGTCCAGTCTATTATTCATCTGGACTTTTAAGAAGCCCATTTCTCTGGGAGAATCAGCATGCATGCATTGTCAGTTGCTTCCTTCTCAAGCCTAGATGATTTCATCTCTTTCATTGGAAGCCACTGAGTTATTGTGAACGCTATAACCTGTGCAATGTGACATCTTTCAGCCACTGCTGCTATAATAATGGAAGCTGAGGTTTGGGACCACCATGACCTTCACTGCAACAAGCAGGTGGGATGGGGGTGTTTGACGGGTTTCCTACTACTAAGACCGTGTTTCCTATGTACAGCTCACACTATTAAGTGCAGAAATGCAGCCCAATTTGACAGGGCAGGTATCAATTCAGCACTGCATGATGAGTTACACTGCTACTATACACACTGCATACTTCTGAATATGTAAAATGGCGTACATGGAACCATGCAATTTAATGTTACAATTACAGCCTACTAGAATATTGCCATTGTGACTTGTAGTTGAAATTGTGCACACTTTTAAAAAGTTTTAGAGTGCTGAAGTTAATTAATCTTTTTATAACATGGATAAGTAAATTAAAAAAAAAACTTTTATGTGGAATTTTTGACATTCCCAAAGCACCCCAGTGTCATACATAACCAAGAAATCACTTTTGAAGCCTGATCATTGTTTACTAGGCAAATATGACAGTTATGTTGCTCACAGCAAGCTCCTACAAACAGCAATGAATAAGTAAGCAGAAAATCTGTTACTGTGGTGTTGGTTAAGGCATAAGTGTTGGCCAGGATGCAGGGAGAACTCCCCTGGCACAGCTTTGATTATGATACCATATATTATGTTAGGAAAAGAGCAGTAAGTGAATAGCCATATGTCAGATGGGTTATTAATTTTGCCTGTGAAAATAATAAGGTTCCATTACACTACATGGAGATGATTGCTCCTCTCCACTTAGAGCCAAGGTGAAGAAAATAAATGTGAAGTTAAGCCATATGTAACCATATGATAAATGCATTGAATGGCAGCTGAATTCTCCTCTTGTTGGTTTAGTAAGGCAAGGGGAATATGACCCAATGCTACTCTAGTCCAATGAAGTTTCCTTCAAGGGCCTTTGTAAAATATATGGTGTGGGTTTGGAATGGTAATGTCACTTCTGATGATGTTCCCAGCATAGGAAGATCTGTTTTCTGGCAGTTGACAGTTCAGAGATCTTGAGGAGCAGTTGGTTTGTAGGAAGCAGATCAACTGGAGCAAGGATGGATAATACTGGGGCCAAAAGGGACAGACTCTTTGGCATGGATGACAGAAAGTCCATCAGCCATATGGTTTATACTACATCGAGGAGTGTAGCAGATACTCTGCTACCTAACTCCGAGAATTGGCTCAATGATATCTCTAAGTTGTCCAATATAAATCAAGACAATATTATCAATCCACATCCTTCAGCATCATGCTTTCATTTATCTCCTTACCTGTTATACTCTTTCTTAGCAATTGGACATGAGGGAAACTATCTTATGAAATAGATAATGCCTCCAAACACTTTAATCAGTGCATTCTGATAACCCAGCTTGCTTTCTGCAAGGGATTCTTTTCACCGTCAGGTATATTCTTTCTTTTAAAGTGACAATGCACCTGAACATATATTCATCAGAGAAAAGAGTCACACATAACCATTAGCAAAGAAATGCAGTACATGGGTAGTGCAACTGCTGAAAATTACCACAGCGAAAGATACAAACAGAAATGCTGGAAACACTCAGCAACTGTATAAAGTGAAAGAGTTAGTGTTTTGGATTCGAGACCCTTCAACAGAAATAGGAAACATGAAAAAACAATTTAGTTTTCAGTTGGGGAGGAGGATGGCTGGAATAAAGGCAGTATCTTTGATAGGGCAAAACTAAGTATGTTAATGTGGTAGTAGGAATTGGATTATATTTCTTTGTCAGTGCATTGCTACTAATCACAAGGCTGTAGGATGTGCCCAACAGGCCAAACTATACCGATAGAGAAAAACTGAGTTAAAATCTGGATGGATAGATGGCAGAAATGGTCAGTTTCGATCCAGACAAAGAGTAAGTTACCAAATGTTGCAGAATGTCTCATCACCAGAGCAAATGCAATAGAGACTGAGGACCTGGGAGAACGGAATAGTCCTTACATGAGACAGGATGGGAGGAATTATAATCAAGGTAGCTGTGGAAATCTGTGAGCTTGTAATGAATGTTTGTGACCATCCTGTCCCCCAAGAGGTACAGATGGAGAAATCCGGAAAAGAAATAGTCAGAAATGAACCATGTAAAGATGAGAGCAGGATGGAAATTGGCAGCAAAAATGATGAACTTTTCAAGTTCCGTATGTGTGCAGAAAACAGTGCCAATGCAGTTGTGAATGTATTGGTAAAAGAATTGAGAAAAGGGGCCTGAATAGGTCCTGAAATAAAGACTGTTCCACTGATACCACAAGAAGGCAGATAGAGCTTGGGGCCCATGCGATTACCTACAGCTATATCTTTTGATCTGTAAAAAGTGAATTGAGTTGGAGTAGTTGTTTAATGTGAGGATGGATTCAGCCAGATGAATGAGTTGTTGGTGGAGGAGAACTGGTTGACCCTCTATTTTTAAGAAAGATATGGTGTTGCTAAGGGATTGTATGTCTATTGTGAAGGTAAACTGATTGGGATCAGGAAAATAGAAGCCATTGAAGTGGCAGAGGGAATCCAAAGTGTTAATTTAAGTGAGAAGGGGTTGAACCAGGGGAGAAAGGATGGAATCAAGAAAGGAAGAATTAAGTTCAGTTGGGCAAGAGCAGGCTGAAACAATGGGTCTGCCTGAACAGTCCTGTGTGTTGATCTTGGGCAGGAGGTAGAAGAGGAATGTGCAGGGCTGGAGGACGACACATTGGAAGCTACGGAGGGAAGATCTCCCAAAGAAATGAGGAAAAGATGCAGGAAACATTAGGTGCAAGATGGTTCGAGGCTAGAAAAACTGGCTTCTTTACATGGTTTCTGAAAGTCTTCTTAACACATTGTACTTTCATGAAAATGTAACTATTCTGTTTATTTTTCATACCATTGGGTGAGTACTCTAGAGAAAGCCATTTGGGCACTTCCAGACCAAGGTCAACTGGCACATGCACTAAGTTTTAAAGTGATGAGACTTTCTTGGCAACTCCATGTTGATTCACTTATTCTAGCAGTCATTCAGAGAGGCATGATAGAGAGGAGGTTGTTTGTGAGTCAGAAGCGTTGACAGTTGACAAAACACTAAGTACCAAAGAAGGATCAAGAAGTAAAATGAAAATTCCATTCCTCATATGAAGGTTGAGATATGATCTCCTTTCACTGAGAAACCTGGAAAACCAGACATCTGCTTTGAAGGGCAAAAGTTCAGAAGCAGCAATCCCATGTAGAATCCGATGAAAATGATTTTCATGCGTGTAGCTGAGATGAGAGGTGTTTGTCATATACTTTGTAGCACATGATCTACACAATGGCCTTAAGACAGTGGCAGATTACTGAAGCAACTAAATGTCAGGGGGAGTTAGTGAGGCCAGTGATGAGCTCCAGAATGGGAGCCAACACCATTTCAATGGATGAGCCTGGAAACCATACTCTAATCTTCAACCTGTTTAATATTATTCAGTGCTTAATGACACCAACCAGTTGTATTACTGAAACAAAATAAGTCAAGATAATATTACTAATCCATATTCTTGACCATTCATACAGCCTTGATTTATCCCTTTAGCTGTTATACTGTTCTCAACGGGATGTCACGGAAACTGTAAAATGGACAATGTCCCGAAATACTTTAATCAGTACACTCGGATAACTCTGCTTGCTTTCTGCAAGAAGTTTTACTTCTTTTAAAGAGTACTTTGTTTAAAATGGTAATGTCCTAAACATTTCCTCATTGTAGGGAGGGGGAGGGGGGGGAAAGAGCTCATAATCGATGGGATTCTGATATTTAAAACTGCAAAAGTCACTGGAAATTGCATGCAGAATGTCAGGGAAGGCAATGGGAGATGAGAGAGTAGGGCCACAGATGTTGTCACTTCCCCAGAATATGGCTCAAGAGTTTGCTTCCTTAAGGCCTCGGTGATCTCTGCACTATTGGGAACTTCATAAATAGGCCAGGCACCTCTCTCTACTTCGAAAGAGAGAGAGAGAGGCTGACACCCGTGTAAATGCAAGGCAAAGACTTTCAGAGTAATGTGCCTCAAGGACAATTGTTTTCTTGAAACAAAAGCCACCTCAAGTTCTTAGCACTACAGACTTTCCATTGACTTTGATGGAAATGGGGCTTAGATCTAAAATGCACTGCAGTACTTTATCACCTGTTTTACATTATTACACAGTCAAATGTACAAGCCATGCACTCAGATTACTCACAAACCAGAAATGTTCTTTAGCTTTTAAATTCATTTAAATTGGATTAGTACTTGGCACTGGTTAGCAACAACATTTAGTACAAACTAGTTAATTGTAATAATGTCTCTGGTTTCAGAATCAAAGAAAAACTTCTTAATTTTCTTGCTTTGTGAATTGCCCTTTCTGCTCTGAGGTATTGTTTTTTCTGAGGCACAAATGCGTAGTTTTGACAGCCAAACTTAAGTTTTACTGATAGGCATTCAATATTTAGCCAGAAAGTCCATCAGTGGTGATGTTCCCCCTTCCAGGTGTTGCTTGTGCATTGAGCTTTGCTATTTAATTAAAATGGCTTCAATATTCTATGTGTAGTCATCTACAACACTCTTGCTAGTAGTAAATGAGTTGCACTAACACTTCAAAGTATACTTTTTTTCCTCTCAATCCCATACTGAAGCCAAAAAGCAAATTTTAAAAAAAAGTGTCTCTGATTCAGGTTTGCCGTGTGTAGGCATAGCAGGTTTTGCAGTGATACTGGAAGAGCTGGGATTGGCCTCGGTATTTCTTTCCTAGCTGTGGAAGAAAAATTTTAATAGTGTTCAAAACTATGAAGGATTTTGATAGAACAGTTATGGAGAAACTACTTCTGTTGTCAATGCTGGTGGTGTGGGGAGAGCTGTTGGAAATCAAGTGGGTAGTATTTGGCAAAGGAATTAAGGGAACACATTGTTATTAGAGAGAGTTGTGTCCTGAAATGTATTGTGCCAATGCAATGACAACAGTTACAGTAGTAATTATTAAAAATGTATTGGATGTATACTTGAAAAGATAAAATTTGCAAGGCTAGAGAAGGAGAGCAGGGCTGACTGGACAGCCTCCAAAGAGATGGCATAGTAAGAATGCACCAAATAGCCTCCATCTGTATGATGTGATCCTCGAAAAATGCCAACTGCCAGCTGCCAGCTATTACCTCAACACATTACTTCAGTGGATAATGAGTTAAATGCTAGTTTAAATGCAGTATGTTGGGAGTTAATCATTTTCAAGTTTTGTAGATAAATATACTAGAATTAGATTTTTTAAATCATTTTCATTAATTAAAAATGCTCAATTTTCAATGGGTTCAATCCTAAGGGATTTGATTTTGAAATAGTTCCATAAATATTTCCAGTTTTTTAAAGTCATCTGCAGTTCATCCTTACACATGAACAGAAAAAATGAAAATTTAAAATGTTCTCCGGTGCATTTTGCCAAATTTTGCTTCACATTACATTCCAAGGAATATTTTGCAATGCATTTCAGTGTAAGTGATGCATAATTTTAATTGAAGTTTTTAAATACATTTTTTAGTTTTCTCCAAATCAAATGAACTTACCAAGTTCATTTGCACAAGTGTATAATTTAAATGTGAATGCAAAGACCATTGTCTCTTCTACAACTGTTTGCAATAGATGGTATGGAAGGATGTAAACAAAAACACATTCAGCTTTTTTGTTTTCGAAATTAAGAAATGGGTTAGTAGCTAAGACTCTCATTGCAGAATAACATTAAGTTGAATAGAATAAGAGGTGAGATAAATCAGAACATAATGATTAAGTGATGACAAGAGATTCTGAAGTACTTAAGAAGGAAATAGAGTATAATACATATAAGTGATTAAGTTGAATATATTCAATTTGGGAGAAAATAGCCTTGTGGATAAATTGCAGGAAAGGAATTGAATATAGCTGTAAAAATTACTGAGGCTACATTGAATAGACTCTCAAAATGGATGCGAAGAAAACAATGCACAAGTATTGCATTGCACTCATCTGTAGGGGAACTAGATTGAAAACTAACTAGCTGCATTTAAAGGCAGCCTTCATTGTTTGGTAATCTTCATTTCTTGAGCATGAGATTCATTGTAGCTAGATAGATCTGGGATGTCCTGTGGTAGCTGACCCTGCCCTGGTAAATGTGGAGAAATGGGAGGCAATATGCACCCAGGTGTATTGATGTCACACTGCAAACCTTACTGAGGGATATGGAATGATAGTGGGATGTTCTCTACCTACAGGGGAGCAGGAGATTCTCCTGATCGGTGGTGAACAAGTTTCAGGAGCCGATAGTCTTGGAGGTCAATGCCAGAGGATCTGGAAGCAGCACCACAACAAATGTAATGACCTCACAAGATTGGTTTAGGCCAGGGAATGCATCTTCAAATGCAATATCCTACCAACTGCATCACTAGCCTCAAGTTATGTCAAATTCACTACATCCCTGTCACTTAGCTACCTACTAGCCCTGTCAGAGAAAACACTTAGCAAGAATATGCTGCATCTTTACAAAGTTAGTTCTACTGCAATCGTAAGAGCCACTTCTTACATCTTGTGCACACAATCACTTATTCAACTTTGATAGTCATATTACTAAAACTTTGCCTTCCAGCAGCCATGCTGTGGTCCTTCCTCTTAGATTGAACTATTTGAATTAACCTTTTGTCTTCTGTCTTTTACTGTATTTCTTTCTTGTACTTGTAATCAGTGATTGACAATTTGCCTACTAATTCTTTTGTGCTCATTCTATTTGACATTTACGAAGCTCCTCAAAATGGATCAATTACCTTTCTCTACGCAATGCAGAGCTTAATGATCCCATGACAATCGCTTTCATGGACTAAATAATGCTTTTCCAATTTTTTGCATTTTCTTCTTGTATGTAATGACAAAATGAATGTTTGAAAAGCAATCTCTGTCTATATTACAATGGATCAGTTTCATCAAGGTTATGGATAATACCCCTTGGAACTTTTTCTTTTGAGAAGGTGTCAAGACTGTGGCAAAAATAAGGCATCATTTTTATGACTTTCTCTATTTATACAGCATATGCCACTGTTCAATGAGTGGTACCCCACTTGCCTGATACTGAATGTTCTATTCCTGCTCCTATTTTCCACATTTCTATGTTACCTTTTTATTTATCCTGATGTAATTGGAGGTTTCTCTTTCATGCTTTTATCTATGGACTTGACTATTTCCAGTATACGTTCCTGGATTCCCTTCCTCTGCCTTCCATAAACTGGAAGTCATCCATACCTTTATTTGTATCAAGTCCTGTTCACCCATCTGTGCTGTGCTAATGATCTGTAATGGTTCCCAGTCAAGCGAAACCTCAGCTTTAGAATTTTCATCATTAGTTTTCAGTCCCTTCTTGGTACCTTAATCTCCTTTAAGCCTATCATCCACAATGAATGCTGCTGTCCTCCAGCTCTGACTTATTGATCTTTCCTATTTATATTTGCTCCATCAATAGTGACTGTGCTTTCAACTGGCAAAGCCCAAACCTCTAGAATTCCCTTGCTAAATCTACCTATTTGTCTTTCCTCCTTCAGGGCACTCTATATAACCTAGCTCTTTGATGAGGTTTTAATGTGACTGTGTCAATTTTTGCCCATTTTTGTTTTGATAATGATCCTTGTCCAGCCAGATGCATACAAGTTGTTAAAAATCCACCCAGGATGTCCAATGGAATACATGTGCACCCTATTTTGGAAAGGATTTTAGGCTTTTTGAAAATGTCCAATGAGGATTTACTGGATTGGTTCCAAGAATAAGGAATTTGCAATTACACAGCTGGAAGTGAGAAGATCAGGTTCTTCTCCATAGAACAGGGGCAATTAAAAGGAGGTTTAATAAAACTGTTTAGAACAAATGAATAAAGACAGATTGCTGTCAATGGCTGAAGAATCAATTACAAGAAGGTAGAGATTGAAGTTAAATGGTAAATATACTGAGGAACACAAGCTAATTTTTTTGCATAAGGTGAGGATTTGAAACTTTCTACCTGATAAATGTGACATCAGATTCAATTATAGTCTTATGGTGAATTGATTAAATAGTTGAAGGAAAAATAATTGCATGAGTTGGGAAAATTGATGGGGTTAGGATGAATTAGATTGTCCTTTAAAAGAACTGGTAAGGAGTCAATAGATGGAATGGCTTCTGTCTGCACTGTTGAAGGCCGTGACTGAAGAATTTTATGAATATGAAAATGTTTTAATTAGATATCCATTACAATTGGTATTTGCTTAACATGACAAATGTATCTGTTTGCTGTTTACCATTTAATATGAAATTTAATATGAACCTGAAAACCTTATAGGATATCAAACACTACTGATACTGATTTAAAACCTAATTTATTTGATCCTAATTATATTAAACCCATTTTTTCATACCAATGTGCCTAAAAGGCACACACTACCAGAAAATGGGATGAGTTAATATTTACGTATAATGTGTTAAAATGCACATCCATGTAGCTAATATCTCAGTCATTATTGTCTCAGCCGTTTTAACTGAGGAATACTGTTGATAGGGGGAAAGAGCTAATTAATCTTTTGTCAAAATGACAAGCAAATTTGGATATTTACCCATAATTGACTTTAAATACCGCAACTTGGGAATTTTTCTCTTGCATATTTTATAGTTGCTGCAGCCTTCTTGGATTAATATAAATTGGATCTGAATCTGCGCACAATTTCAATCACTTTATCCTGATGCTATCAAAAGCCATGTGAAATAACTTCTCAATGCTGTGTCAGCATGCACAGCCGCATATGTATTTCATTTGCATCAGAATTTTCAGTTACACGCCTACTTCTACTAGTACAATCAATATTCAGTCTTCAGCTCCATACTATAACCAGTACAAACCAAGTTTAAGGGCCAGATGTATTGCCTGGGGTCAGTTCCTTTTGTTGACTGTGAACATGATGTATGTGCAACTTAGACTTGTGAGAATATTGATGTAAACCTTATACACGAGGGATGAGGCAGACTTTTTTCCCCAAATAAAATTGATTTGAGGATCAAGTTAATGTGATGGAATAGGTGAAAGTGGAAAGGGAGAGTTGAAGTGGAAGCTATCCAGTTTTACTCCTTGTCAAAATGGAAGCCTAGAGATGAATAGTGAGCAGATAGCAACAATTAATTTCTTTCTGGAAATCTGTCAGAAAATGTGTTTTTAATTAAAGTATTAAGTAAATAATTAAGGAGGTGACGAAGATGATTGATGAGGGTAGGGCAGTGAATGTTGTCTACATGGACTTTAGTAAAGCATTTGACAGAGACCCTCATGGTAGGCTGATCCAGAACATTACGGCACATGGGATCCATGGAGACGAGGTACATTTCATTCAGAATTGGCTTGGTCATAGAAGACAGAGGGTAGTGGTGGAGGGATGTTATTCTGACTAGAGGTCTGTGACCGCTGATGTTCCACAGGGATCAGTGCTGGGACCTCTGTTGTTTGTGGTGTATATAAATGATCTGGATGAAAAAATAGGCGGACTGATTCGTAAAGTTTGTAGCTGACACAAAAATTGGTGGAGTTGTGGATGGTGAGGAAGGTTGTCAAAGGATTCAGCAGGACATAGACCTGTTGGAAATGTGGGCAGAGAAATGGCAGATGGAGTTTAATCCAGACAAGTGTAAGGTGGTGCACTCTGGGAGGTGAAATATGAGAGGAAAGTGCACAGTAAATGGTAAGACGCTTCAGAGCATTGACGTATGAAGGAATCTTGGGGTGCAAGTCCATAGCTCTCTGAAAGTGGCAACGCAAGTAGATAGGGTGTTAAAGAAGGCATATGACATCATTGCCTTTGTTGGTCGGGGTGTCAAGTAAAAAATCAGAAGTCATGATGCCACTGTATAAAATTTTGGTTTGGCAACATTTGGAGTATTGTGTGCAGTCCTGATTGCCACATTACAGGAAGGATGAGGAGGGTGCAGAAGAGGTTTGCCAGGGTGTTGCCTGGATTAGTGTGCATTAGCAATGAGGAGAGGTTGGACAAATTTGAATTATTTTATCTAAACCATTGGTGGCTAAGGGGGTGACGTAATAGTACATAAAATTATGAGAGGCATAGATAGGGTAGATAGAGTCTTTTTCCTAGGATGGAAATGTCAAATGCAAGAGGGCACAGCTTTGAGGTGGGGAGGGGGGAGTTTAAAGGAGATTTACATAGCAAGTTTTTTTTTATACAGAGAGTGGTAGGTGCCTGGAACGTGCTGCCAGGTGAGATGGTGGAAGCAGATATGATAGCAATGTTTAAGAGGCATTTGGGCACATGAACTGGCAGGAAATTGAATGATATAGACCAAATGCAGGCAGCTGTGCAGTTTCAATTGGCATCATTGTAGGCACAGACATCGTGGGCCAAAGGGCTTGTTCCTATGCTGCACTATGATGCATGCCCAAAACATTGGCAGGCAAGTGAGAGCATAGTGGGCAATAAATACCAACTTTGCCAGTAGCCCACAATGGGTCAAGGGAAGATATCTGTCCATCAGAAAATTATGCAATAACTTGCAGTTTTATCCTTTTACTTTGGAATGATTTGGCCTTTGTACCAACGGTAGGTAAAATAGACCCAAATTTGATGGGATGGAATTTCACACTATAAATATAAACATAGATGAACAAAACTGTTTTATTCAGAATTGCATTAGAATTTTTTGAAGAGTATTTTAACCCAGGTGAACAAATTCTATCTTTAAAAGTATTCATACTTTGTATTTTTACTGTTCTCATTACTTCCATGAATGGTTCAACTGTAAAATATGATTGGGTAAAACCAATGTAATGATTTGGTAATTTCCCCCTTTTGATAGAGAAAGGAATGTATTAGATATCCTATGTGATTTCCAGTGAAATATATTGAAATTAAGTGGGTATTTGTTAATGTTTGAGTGCTGTTCTTTTCAGGCATATGTAACACAAGCAACTTTTGAATTTAAGAGGACTATGCTTATGGAAATTACCCTATCACTGAACGTGGGAAATAATTAATGAGAGAGAGGCTGAACTGCAACAAAATGCAGTCTGCAACTTAATGCAAATTTGACTGCTGGGAGAAAATTGTTTACTTGAATAATTAATTCAAGTCCAATTTCTTCACTGTCATCTTTATCTTATATGGTTCTTGTCATTGTAGGATTAGAATTAAATGCATGAAGAATAAATTACATTTATAGCATTGCATCAGTTGTAGTCAATAAGGGCAATTTTTGTTCATGTGCACTCTTTCTAGATGTATGATTCTATTCCTAAATATACAACAGCCGTGACTATTGAGAGTAATGCCATTTTCACCAAGTTAAGGAATTCAAAAATACATAATTTTATTAAATAAAACAAAGACTACTGGTGACCATAAATAGGTGAAGGCTTCATCTTTAGCATAGATACACGGTCTTAACACATTTTGGTGGCAAACTGTAACATTTAAAGCTCATTCACTGGGCAAGCTGCCTGAAGTTCTGAAGTGGTCCATAAAGTTTACACTTAATGGACACTGCTGTATATGTGTCAAATCACTTGTTGGTCATCTGTCATAGTATTGGTATAGTCCTACCTTCTGGGTTCTGTAATATATAATTTGCACCACTTGACAGGTCCAGTTGTTGGTGTCACATATTTCTGTTATAAAAGGCTTCTTCTGGAACTTTGAACAGTTTCTTTTGCAGGAAAGTGTGATGTAAAACCAGAGGCAAGTGTCAAGCCCAGAACTGCTGAATGTTTTCTATAGCTACAACCTCCATCACTGTAAGTTAGGAAGGTTCCAACAGCCAAGGTCCGGGAAGTGGGGAAGCACTAGGGATAGGACTAAAAGAAAAGATATGTAGAATTCTTGTAAGTTCCTGCCTTGTTTGGATTTATAAATATAGTTCTGCATGGCAAGTTGGTGCCGGCTGTAAACGACTTCACTGTTAGGGAGATATTTCAGCATTTCCTCAATTTTAATAGATTATACTGGAATGAATTGGAAAAACTAATAATATACATCTTCTTTATTACCAGATACCAATGAGTATCCCACTGAATCATACTTGCAATATACTCATTTTGCTGTAGGAGTAATGAATGTCTGTGTCCATAGTGATGGAAATCCTGTGAAACTATAAAGTTGTGATGCTTTGGAGCCAAAAGTATTCATCACCTTGTGAGATGCTATTTCAATCATATTGTTCATATTCTACTGCAAAGGATAATGCAAATAGCAGCAGAGACTTTTGCTTTGTAGATACAATAATTGGGTTGGATTAAGTGGGTGAATGCCAATGGTTCTATGTGGACCTACTGACATTTCATTACATCACTGTCAGCAAATTCAGGACTTCCACACAAATGTGCAGGAGTGTGGAAGTCCCAAACCTCATAACAGCTGCTGTCAATTCTATGACTACAGTCCAAAGATAGATAGTAATGGTATGGCAATTACACTGTAGTGGGTTTGGTCATGCCTACAGCACTGCCACCCACGGGAGCTCTCTCTCTTAATGGAATGCGTGGGGATTATTGAAGCATTATCAGAGGAAAAAAAATTTGTTTTGTTCTTGAAGACCTGAAAACCCAGAGGTGTAAAAATTGCATCATGTATCATGCCCTTATGCACCATGTCATTGAATTGAAGAGTAAAATTGATTATTAAGTGCACTCAGGACTTAAGGTACGATAAGATACGCTAAGATATCGCTAGAATTGAACTCAGGTCACTGAGAACGCACAGCCTTGTTTAAGTGCCAGACAGGAGGGATATATGTTCCCCAAGAGTGATCTGGATAAGGTAGTGAGTGGTGGCAAAAAGTGTTGCAGACAAAGTTCTGAGTTGATGGCTTGATGGGGAAGTGGATGACCTTCTCTGGGACGGAGTCATATGTTAAGAACATATGGAAAACTTTTAATTGGTAATTGGTTTATTCTTGTCACGTAAACTGAGATATTTGTTAATTTTGTTGGCATTGCCATTCATACAGATCATTTTGAAACATAAGTACATTGAGGTAGTACAGAGGGAAAAGCAATAACAGAATGCAGAATATAGTTACAGTTACAGAGTGCATTGCAGGTAGACAAAAGTTGCTAGGGCTATGACGAGGTAGATTGTGAAGTCAAGGGTTCATCTTTATCATACTAGAGGTCTGTTCAAATGTCTTTTCCTTTGCATATGATGTGCCTACACACAAAGGACACTGCACATGCAGCAGTGATGAACACTGGACTATTGATAGATGATGCAGAAACAGTGGGGGTCACAAACAGGAAGTAGGCTGATTGTACTGGACTTAAAAATTATGTCTTACTGCATCTTTGTTAGTGAGTGCTTGAGTGGGCTCAGTCAATATGGAGCAATGGGGCAAATTTCTTGTCATTCTCCAGATGAAATCTTTTGTTTTGGGGGACTCCCTGAGCACTCCAGTCATTTGCTGTCATGAACTCCACTCCAAAATAGCATTGGAGGAGCAGGATGCACCTGGTGGAAACCCACATGGTCACACAGAGAACATGCAAACTCTGCGGCCAGTACCCAAGGTCAGGATTGAACCTGGTACCCTGGAGCGGTGAGGCTGCAGCATTGCCCTCTAACAGCACCATGCTCCATTAATTCCAGCAGCACCACTGTAAAAGGCCCAGTCATGTCACAGTGGAGGTTAGTTTGCCGTTTGTGCATGACTGCCAGTCTTACTCAGGGTTGATATGTGCAACAGCTCATCCACAGGATGCTTGAAGAAGGTGTGCACATGAAAATTATTCCTCACTGGTGCTGGGTTCCCCTCAAAGAATCATTATAATGTGTGTTTAAGTGAGAATGAATTTCTTACCATTCTACTGTTGCTCCCACACCCCATTCCACCAGAGACTCTCCTGCTTGGTGCAGGCCCAGCATATCTGCTCCAATGTTTACAGAAGAAAGTGTTAACTATGTTCAAGAAATTCTTGTATATTAAAATAATATTTAACATATGCATACTTTTCTGGTGAGAGTACATAATCACCTTCTCCTCAGAGACCTATGAGCAAGATAAAAGACAACTTTAATCTTCCCTTCCTGGACAATACTTGACAACAGATCAACTTGGAGTGAAATGCAATAATTTACACCCAATCCGCATTCAACACTTCTCACTTCATTAAAACAGTCTGAGTACAAAGTGTGGTCAGTCGGCAACTAAGCAGAGGAGTGCTTTAAAGAAAAAAATCAGGTTCTTGTGTATTGGTCCCAAGATATATAATCATGTATTATATGTCACATCATATTTGTGATTTATACCAATGTGGAAAATTATTTAGTCATTAGATTTAATATATACATTTGTCCATCATAGAGTATATTTAAGGTTATGTGGGTCACAGTGGTGAAGCAGGAAATGCCCACAAGGAAGAGTTCTGATTACATACAGGATAACATAAATAGCAAAAACATGATTTTAATATACAATCAAAACTCAAAGGACAAAAGTGTCCTGTAAAGTAATTTTTTTTGGGATCCATTGGTGCCATTTTGCTTCCTACTTTATTCAAAACTAGAAAGTGAACATTCACTGGCACTGATTTGCCACCAGATCTATCCAACTGAGACATGGCATTCTACCCAATGCTCTGTGTTACTGACAAACAGGTTATCAGGATTTTAGCAGCAGGAAGAACAGCTTCCTATCATTGTAGCCTGGAATGTTTGAAGAGATTCTCACTAACTTTCAGGTTTGTGGATGGTTCAGTCCGAGGGCAGAATGTTTGAGGGAAATGTGTTCCTTTATTGGAATGGGGAGTAAATCGTGTGGTCTCTACAACTTGGGATGAACCTGGAAAGCAATTGTTCCTCTGGCAATCTTTGATGTACACATGACTAATAAATAAATATCTTTCATTGGCAATGACATGTAGGTGCCTTGGTACCTATCCCATGAGATGACCAGCAGGATAGTGGAGGACAGGGCTTCCAGAGCAGCTTAATCAACCAGGAGGGTTTGTGTTGGTGAGGAAGTAGTGGTGCTTGAGGGGTGGACTAAGCGGGGGAGAAGTGTGTGTGCAGAGTTGGGCTCTGATCAGGAAGGCATGTCTAGTTGTGGTATTCAGGGAGCAAATGCCTCATGGACACAAGTACTGTTGGAGAGTCTGGTTCTATAAGTAGGTGGAGGTGCTACAGAGTCCTGTCTAAGCCATACTGACTGACTGTCAGTGGCCCTAATGTTTTTAACCAGGTGGTCATTCTGTATTGTTGATGGGTAGTTTGCACCATCTTCCAGAAGACTGCTCATTGCTGCTTAGAGAAGTTAATGAAGCTCTCAGATCAAGGAGGTGGGGATTTAACTCCTTTTATTGGAATAGGGACCACCAAGCAGCACATGCAGAGTGGTTTCTATATATTGTGGACTTCTCTGGGGTGCAGTAGATGATTGACTCCACCAACATCTCTTTCAAGACTCCATCTCAGAACACTGAACTCAATGACCATTGTTGGACAACCAGGAAATCCATCATGTCACACCAGCAGACAGTGACTGTGTTACAAAGGTTATCCTCAGTATAGCTGGTTCCTAATTCCTTTGTTATAAACATGGACATGCAGCCACCCATAATCTACATTATTGGTGATGCAACGACTTTGCTGTTCAGTCTACTCTAGATGCACTGTATTGAAATGGTTCTTTGGTTTGTGATGGTTTTTCATATGAACTACAACCTTGTTATCAGTAGCAAGATGAAGAAGAGGAAGAGAAAGAGAGGATTTAATGAAGAGAACCCCTGCCTGTTCAACTATTGGCAATGAATCTTCTAGCTTTGTTCTTCCAATGAGTGGAATCACATACTCAAGAAATTAATTCAGAGTTCACCTGGTAAGCTGCAAGTCATGTTTGAGCCATACAAATATAAAGCAGTTATCATTTCTAAAGTGAACAAGTTTAAATTGCATTGGTGTTTTCAACATTGAATGTACCTGGCATCAATGTTCTGGGGTTTACCATTGACCAGCCACATAAATACATGGCTGCGAGAGCATGTAAGAGAGTGGGCATTCTGTGATGAGAGAATCAACTCTTAAAACCCCAAACCATTTTCATCATCTGCAGGACAGGAGGGATGATGGAACATTTGTCTCAAAAACACTCAAGAAGTTTAAAATCATCCAGGAAAATAATTGGCAGACCAATCACCAATTCGAGCATTTTCTCCATCCATCACTGGCACACAGTGGCTACAGTACAAGCCGCTGACAAGATTCACAACTGCATATAGCTGTGGCTTTTTCAACAGCACCATCAAAGCCCAAAACCACTAACACATGAGTCACAGGTAGTAACTACATGTGAACTCCACCAGCTGTTGGTACACCTATAAAGTAGACATCATTCTAATGGAAATATGTCAGTGGTGTCTACCTGCACTGTTGACTACCTCCAACATAATTATTGAAGTAAGTCAAGAAGGTAACTCCCCATCACTACTCTGTTACAGTCAGGGACAACCAGAAATGCTAATCTACCTATGACAAACATGTGGTTTAACTGGAAAAAAAATAAATGAAACAAGTAGTCCCCATCCCACCACAGTTCCAACCTTATACTCCCTTTATTGAGGACAATCTGATTGCTCGCTAGATCACAATCCACAAATGAAAGGCTGAACTAATTGATAATTCCATGCCATGTTGATGCATCCACTTATGCCAGAAAGGCATATACACATAATCTAGTCACCCCTGTCCAGGTTTTCAGATCATTGCTTGTCCTGTTGCTGCCTCAACAGTTTCGCCACGGCTTACAACACGATTCAGAGAAAGAAACTCAGCATTCAATTAGAAATAGGGAAATTTTGCTACAGTTGTGTAGGGTACTGGTGTGGCCACGCCTCGAGTACTGTGCACAATTTTGGTGGTCTTATCAAGGAAAGGATATCTTGGCAGTGGGGGCAATCTAAAGGAGATTCATAATACTAACTCCTGCAATGTGACGGTTGTCCTATCATGAACAGCTGAGGAAATCGGATCTATAGTCTTGGAGTTTAGAAGAATGAGGGGTGATCTTATTGAAACAAATAACATCCTTATGAGGCATATCAAGTCAATGTCAAGATTTTGGTAGGAGAATCCTGAATGAAGGGACAGAGTCACAAGATTAGGAGTGGTCATTTAAAACTGAGATTCATAGGAACTTCTTTTTGCAGAGGACAGGGAATATCTGTAATTCTGTACTGCAGAGGGTTGTTGAGACCAGATTGGGGGTATTTAAAGAAGAAATAGGTACATTTTTGAAAGAGCAGGGAATTGAGAGCCATGGGGAGCTGGTACAAGAGAGGAGATGAGGCCTGGGGTAGATCAGCTGAGTGGCCTACTCCTGCTCTTAATTTTGTGTGTTCAGTGGAGGAAGCAGTAATTGGCTCTATAAAATGCCCTTGAGCAATACTGCCTTGATGGCAATTAGTGCCAGCAGTCTGGGTTAGCTTACTGCCAGGCAACAGTAAAGACACTGCTGGGAGTCACAAATACTGTCATCCTGAGAGAGGGCAACTGATTCACATTGTGTGTACCCAACATCACTCCCTTGGGTAGATGCCGTAGCAAATCTAGTACACAGTTAAAAACAGGTTATGAGAGAACTGGAACACCCTCAAGGCATTCCAAAAAGTAAGATAGACTTTGCCTGAATAATGATCAGAAGTACGGCTCATTACTCCGTGTGAATCCATCAATGTCTGCTGTAAAGCAGCACTAATAAAGATGACTATAAGATGCATTCTTTAATTCAAGCACAATTTGGCCTGTTTTCTACTGCTTGGGGAGTATAGTTAACTTGTACATAACAACTGAAGAATATAATATGCACAAACTACACTTAATGCTAATTATTTTGCAAAAGTGTGTTTGCTAATTACCACTGGGTGTTGTCACAGAATTACAGTAATTGCACTGAGACTCTTCTGCTTTTGAATTTATTACCCTTCATTCCACATGCTTGTATAAATTTAGGATATAATTGATTTCCCCAATACAACCACGAATGCCTTACCACCAGAAATATTAGTGCTAAATTAAATATTTCATTATTGATAAAAACATTTTGTAGCACATTATATAACAGATTAGATTGGGATGAGATTGTAATCAGTTTTATTTACT
The DNA here is from genome assembly GCF_009764475.1 of Pristis pectinata. NCBI lineage: Eukaryota > Metazoa > Chordata > Chondrichthyes > Rhinopristiformes > Pristidae > Pristis > Pristis pectinata. The sequence goes on from NC_067419.1 coordinate 33,280,307, forward strand.
GTTCTGAATGCTATTAAATATTTTTTTTCATTTAGAGGCTCAACATGGTTGCATTGGGCATTTTTTCATTCCACTTTTATTAAAGAACAGGTAGGGTCCCCCTACTGGAGGTCATGTAGAGCTCAGAGCTAGCATATACTGCAGGTGAAATATTCCAAAACTGGGTAGCAGCATGGTAGTGTAGCGGTTAGCATAACGCTATTACAGTGCCAGTGACCCAGGTTCAATTCCGGCCACTGTCTGTAAGGAGTTTGTACGTTCTCCCCGTGTCTGCGTGGGTTTTCTCCGGGTACTCCGGTTTCCTCCCACATTCCAAAGACGTACAGGTTAGGAAGTTGTGGGCATGCTATGTTGGCACCGGAAGTGTGGCGACACTTGCGGGCTGCCCCCAGAGCACTCTACGCAAAAGATGCATTTCACTGTGTGTTTCGATGTACATGTGACTAATAAAGATATCTTATAACTTGGCTAATCTGTAAGTATAAGCAGAAATAATTGAACGAAAATCCAATGCAGAGATAAAATTTGTAAAACAAAATACACACGTGCTATTTGGGCTTTTAGATTCTTTTTCTGTTAAATATGTTCTTTCAGGCGTCTTGGATGAGGAGAAATAAGTGAATAAATAACACATATATCATGGTGATTATACGACTAAAGATTTGAAATCTGCTGCCCTTCCAAAATGCAAACATTGGGAGAACTTCTTTACTGCATTGTTTTAACTTCATAAATCTGTATCCTCATAACAATCTCCCATGACCTTTCCCCTTTCTATCTACTCCAATTCTGTGCCCTACATCGTTCATCTGCCTGGTGTCCTCAGGCCTATCATTGGCAACATGGCCTGAAGATATCCATGTCTTTAAATGTTTTATCAAAATCCACCCCTCTGATTATGTTTGATTCATCTCTCTTAATTGAATATGAGACGGAAAAATTATCTCTTTCTCTATCTGATTTTGTTACAAAAATTGCCACATCTGTTCAGCCTGCTGCTGTCACTCACACCACTGGGACGTTACATGCTGGTCTTTTTCAGGAACATCTGAACATAAGAAATAGAAATAGGTGAAGGCCATTTGTCCCCTCAAACCTGCTCCACCATTCAATGCCATCTTCTACCTAAACACAATTTTCCTGTCTGATCGCCATATTCCTTCTAATTTCTAGAAATCTATCAGACTAGATTGGTAATAAAATCAATGACTGATTTCCAGGACGATGACCCACAGAGTAAAAAAATTCTAAAAATTCACCATCCTCCAAGTGAAGGAATTTCTTATTTAAGTTCCAAAATGGCTTACCCCATACTTTCTGACTGTGATCCTTAGCTCTGGACCTCTCAGCAAGGGGAGATGTCCTTCTCATATCTACCCTGATATGCCTGCTAAGAATTTTGTACATTTCAATGGTGTCACCTCTTGCTCTTCTGTATTTAGAGGAAAGAGGATCAGCCTACTGAATCCTTCCTGATTTGACTGACTGTTCATCCCAGGACGCAGCCTGGTGAATCTTTGCTGTACTCCCTCGACAGCATTGTACATTCTTATTTGAGTACTGCTGTCAAATTAAGATTGTCCTATTATTAGAACTAAACACAAACACTATCTCTTATTACTGTGGGTCTGCTCTGCACCAATTTACAATATTGTATTTGAATGTATTAGTAAATTAGCATCACTTAAACTGATGGTGTTCTGTTTACATTGGCGAGCCAATAGTGATTGGCTTGGTATATCCTGCTGGGCTGATATTTGTTTAACAATAGTACAATTGTTATATATTCCCCAGACTTTGCATCTAAACCTGAATTTGAATAAAAATAAACTAATGATTGGACTAGTGGATAATGCAGCCTTGACAATTTTTGGATTAAATTATTCTTTCTTAATGTACATGGGAACTGCATTCATTATGGTATAGAGTAGCTGGCAATTGGATCAGTAACCATTTTGGAACAAGTGGTTTGACTCAGTATCGGAAAGTGTAGTTAAACTTGGAAGGAAACTCAAAAAAAAATTGTAAGAACACTTTATTGTGAAATTAACTGTATTTCCCATATTACTGTCATAATTTTGTATGGCATGGGACATAAAACATTGAACAGTGAAGGCCCTTCAGCCCAAGAACATGCCCTTCGGCCCAGCGGGTATGGCTGACCATGATGCCAATTTAAACTAATCCCATCTGCCTGCACGTGGTCTGTATTCCTCCATTCCCCTGTCTGTTCATATGCCTGTCCACATGTCTCTTAAACGTTGCAATCATGATTGCTTCCACCACCTCCCCTGGCAGTGCATTCCAGGCACCTACCACTCTCTGTGTAAAAAAAATATTTCCTCATAAATCTCTTTTGAACTTTCCTCCTCTCACCTTAAAGCTATAACCTCTAGTATTTGGCATTCCCCCCTGGGAAAAAGACTCTGACTATCCACCCTGTCTATACATCTCATATATTTTATATACTTCTGTCAGCTCTCCCCTCAGCTTCCGAACCTCCAGAGAAAACAATACAAGTTTGTCCAACCTCTCCTTATATCTTATATTCTCTAATCTAGGCAATATCCCAGTGAACTTTTTCTGCACCTCTCCAAAGGCTCTGCAGCCTTCCTGTAATGCAGTGATCAGAACTGCACGCAATACTCCAAATAGTGGCCTAACCAAAGTTTTATACAGCTACAACATGACTTGCCAAATTTTAAACTCAGTGCCTCGACCAGTGAAGGCAAATATGCTGCATGACTTCTTTGCCACTTGCGTAGCCACTTTAAAAGAACGATGGACTTGCATCCCAAGATCCCTCTGCATATCAATGCTCAGAACGGTGCTGCCATTTATTGTTTACTTTCCTTTTACAGTTGATCTCTCAAAGTGCAGCCCCTCACACTTGTTCTGATTAAATTCCATCTGCCATTTCTGTTTCTGTATTTCCAACAGATCTATATCCTGCTGAATCCTTTGACAACCTTCTTCACTATCCACAACTCTGTCAAATGTTGTGTCATCTGCAAACTTACTAATCAGCCTACCTACATTTTTGTCCAGGTCATTGAGGTCCCAACACTGATCCCCGAGAAACACCACTGGCCACAAACCTCCAGTTAGAATAACACCCATCCATCACTACCCTCTGTCTTCTATGACCAAGCCAATTTTGAATCCAATCTACCCAGTCTCCCTGGATCCCATGTGCCTTAATCTTCTGGATCAGCTTACTGTGAGCAACCTTTTTGAATATTTTACTAAAGTCCATGTAGACGACATCCACTGCTGTACCCTCAAAAATCATCTTCGTCACTTCCTCAAAAAACTCAATCAAGTTCATAAGATATGACCTCCCCAGCATAAAGCCATGCTGACTGTCCCTAATAAGTCCATGCTTTTCCAAATGCGAGAAGGAGGCCACTCATCTCCTCGAATCTATTACTGGTTCTCAGAGCAATCCTATTAGCCCCATTTCCCATTTTACTTCCCCATAACCTATTCTCTCACACATGCCCTTCAACACCTCCTTGATTCTCCTGTGACCCTGCTGCATTGTGAGTTATGTATAACTATTAGTTGAACTGGCCATGCTCACTGCTCACCCCATGCTACCCTTCAGCAGAACTTTTGGCAATGCCTTTCTTAATACCAACCACGTGGGTGAGGCCCTCTGAACGTAAGTGGTATCATGTAGCAGGGCTAAACAAGTCACGTCCACTGAATGTTGACATTCAGAGACATTCAAAGTTATCAATTAAAAATGTAAAGAATTATTAAAGTTTTATAAAAGGCAATAAAATTATTCAAAACATTTAAGTTGATTAATTCAGGAAGTAATTTGAAAGTTAGCTTTGTTCCTCCCAATCATGCCCCTCTAGTCAATGGAGTCACGGAGCCTGCAGCAGGTCGAATCTGACATGGGTTCAGTGGGCAGATTTCCCTGGGGAAGTGCTGAGGAATCGCAGGAAGTTCACACTCCACTGCTGGATTGCATGCAGCAGTGGCACATAGCTGGCAAAAGGCCAGCAAACACCTTTCAGGAAGTTCTGGAAATAAATGTTCATGTACAGTTCTGCGGGAGTCCCAAGCTCTCTGACATTTATGTTGGGAAATGCCAAACTTTCATCCAGAACTGCCAGCTTTTTCAGGAGAATTCTGCTCATTTCTTTGACTACTTGTGCCTGCAATTTGCAGTTTACTAGTTTATATTATTTCAACATGTGTAGAGTGCTGCTCCCTGCTTAGTAAATATTTGTGGTTGAATTTCGAAAAGTGTTCCCTCTATTGTCTGCCCAGACTTCTTCATGAGATCCACAGAAACTCAAAAAATGCCACTTCATGTTTGCACGGCTTCAGCAGCCCTTCTGTTGAAGTAAGACAGGTGTTTCGGAGAACCTCTGCAAACTTTCAATCTATTAATGACCCTAGAGCACAGAAAGAAACGTTTGTGGGCTCACAACAGCTGGACGACCCCACAGTAAGTTTATGAAGTGTCCAGGAAGTTCAATGAATCTCACCTCTAGAGTACTTTTAAAATTATCGTTCATGGCACACTGGGTTATAATTAACACAATATAAAGTCCAAACATTGTGAGGGAATAGTTCCTGAATTGGTCCCAGGCCACTTGGCTTTGGGTGCTTTCTTGATTCTAGGGTTATGCTGCTGCTTCTAAAGTTGAGCAATTGAAAGGAAGATTAAAACTGCATAATACTGTCTTCCTTTGATTATCATCACACTGGCTCCAAGAGAGATGAATACATTCTTGTCTAAATAAGAATGAAGGAATGGGACTTGGTCACTGAGTCCCCAGGCCTGTTCTGCCTCTCAGTGAGTTCACAATTGTTCTGAGACTGAATGTGATCTAAGTACCCTTTTCCCTATTCCCTTTAATGCAGGTTTAATAACCGAAGCTATTAATCTCATATTTAACATTAACAACTGACCTAAGATCAATTACCACTTACAGGATAATTTTAAAAATAATCTGTGAACTTCACTTGAATGGCTTGAAGTAACAAACTAATCTGGACTTCACCAGTTCCATTTTGTAGTTGGTATATCGACATTTTGCCAGATTTATCTTCTCCAAGTAGCACATTAGTAAAGGTCTAAAGAATAGATTTGAATGTACTCGGCACTAGATATATCCTTAAGTAACCAGTCATCAACTGGCCCTGGAGGGTATTTTCATATTAAGCACTGACTTGGATTGGGTCTGACTGTAAAGCCGTTGTCCTTCACCTCTCCCGGATGTCTGTTAATGCTCTATCAGTGCTTACTATCAGATGTGAACTTGCAGTGGATCCACATCCCAATGAGGAGCTTACATATTCCCTGAGGAAAGAAGAAGGGAACAATTAGCTAGAAACAGATTTCATTCTGGATGGGGTGTTGTTTTGGAATGGAGGAGGATCCACATACTACAATAAAAGAATTGCTTAATTGATGTCAGAATCTATCCTTTGATGCCCTGGATACTAATCTATATTGTTTACATTTTTCTGTATACATAAATACTTAATTGTAAAGGGTCATAACTTTTCAGCTGCTAGGGCACAAAACTGAAGTAGTCTTGGTCTGTGCAGAGCTGCTTCCTTACCATATACCTACATTGGCTGCGCACAGTCCATACCTTCTCCCTAAGCTCAGCTCTCAACTTCACAACCCAGAGCTTTTGGCTGGGAATGTCTCTTCGTCCTCACTCTTGCTCTTCTACCCCACCTGGCCAGGTTGCATTTGGCTGTCATAATGAAGAAAGGTGTAAGGTTAGGGATGTGGTATAAAGGTAAGTAAGAGAAGCAGAATCTGCAACATATAAATCAGAAGAGACAGACAGATGAGGGGGAAGTGGGATGTATGAAAAACATCCACACCATCATCTTCTACAATATCAGTCCTACTACTGGCCTCTGACTTGATGATGGTTGCCCCAAGGACAATAGGAACCATCTCCACTTTCACCCTGTCTCCTGCCAGTTACTTGCTTCAACATGCAATCATGTACCATAATACTGTAGAGTTGCCAAGAAAAGGGAAATATAACAGTAAGAACTGTGCAATGGGATTGGGTGACATGGTTGTCATGTGTAAGCTGCTGGCGGTGTATGTTATCTATGAGATGTCGGTCCAAGGCTTGCAGACTTCTGAAGTATGTGTGGGTGCAGTCAACAATGTAAATCTTAGGTCTGAGACCTGATTGATAGAGATTCCTGGTATGCAAGTGATGAGGGTGTGAAGCATTGAATCTAGTGGTGCAGGTGATGAACTCTGAAGCATTCTTTGACCTTGATCATGCATGTGTGTTCATTTAGCTTCATCCAGATCCTTGGTTCTTGAGTCTTGGAATTATCTGCCTGCTCCTGCTCTTGTTCTGTATTCCTGGAGAACGAGACATATCTCCTCTCATCTGCCTTCTGCACCAAAACTTCCAATGCATTTAGAAAATCAAAAAGCCTGATCTCTCCCTGACTGTGCCATCTTTGGACATCTCCTGGAACAGAAGGAATTGCGGAATGTAAGTGAACGACTGCCGCAGTGCACGATACCTTTAGGAGATGTAGTCTGGCTTTCATTAGTGCAATCAAACTTTAAGTGGTGTCAGCTACTCACAAAATTGGGCCCCCTGTAGAGGCGATAATCCAATGAACAACAGGGTTTGGACATGATTCCATCATGTAAATGAGAAGGCAGAATGAATTTGTTGTGCTACCTGCATCATGTCAATGTGAGTGGGTTAATTGAGTATCATGATCCTTATGCCTGTTTTCAAATATTTTGATATGTTGATCCAAGTTTATAATCTAATGTTTCTAAATCATTCCTTTTTGCACATTACTGTAGATTTATGCCTTTAGATGAATATTTTCCTTTTCATTATCTCTTATCCTTTCCAATTGGAGCAGCAGCAAGCTACTGTAAATAATCATCATAATGTGTTAATCCATACACATTCATTAATGGACAAACATACAAAACTTATGGGCAGTGAAAGGTCATTTAGTCTCTCATGGCCCATTCAATGACTGGATCATGCACACTCTAGTTTGCCCTGTTTTCTCAGCTCTGCATCATACCCACAGCAAGACTAATATTTTGCGGCTCTATGTATCAAATCAAACTCTAGGTTTGCTGCCAGGCCATAGGTCTAGATTTTGCTGCCAGGCCATCCCATGAAGCAGAGTGAATCCCAAGTGGTGATTAGGCTGTGGGTGACTTCTGCAGTGCACATGCATAAAAAAGGGTACCACTCAATTTACAGTGTTCAATTAACCTGCCAACATGCTTATCTTTTGGGATATGGGAGGAAACCAGAGCACCTGAAGAAACCCACACAGCCAATGCTTTGTCCACAATTAGTAATTATATCACCACCTTCTGCAATGGCAACGATTTCTATTAATTTTTTTTTGTTGTTACCAATAAGGTCCAACGCATTTTGCTTTTTTCAAACCATCAAGGAAACATGACAACTGTTAAGGGTACTTTTACTGAAAATCTAAATCATTTGAAATATATTTTACTTAATTTCATTTTTCTTTCCTTCTCTCTCATTGTATCTCTAACACTTGTGCTTATTTTTTCTCTTTTTGCATTCTGCTGTTTCTCCCCTACTTGTTATCACCGATGACAAAATCTGCAATCTGCTGACAGACTTGAACTTGTAGAATATGCCACGTAAATTGGAGATGAATCTTCTACATAAAATAACAGATAACAAGTCTAGAGGGAAATTATTATTCCCACAATAAAACATCATCATAATACCTCAAAATATTATTTATACTAAAACAATATATTAAACAATATTCATGTAGTGGGCATTTATTTTAGGATTCAACATGAAAATTAGTTGATAATGACAGTGGTGATTGAGGGACCATTGTTCAAAATTGGCTGGAGGAGGATGGCTGTGAAATGGATGAAGTCAAAGATTATGAGAGTTGAGTCCATGGGTAATTGAGAGCTGAATAGAGAATAATGATAAGTATCTGAACTTAGTAATGCTTGACAGGTCATCAAATTTTTTTCTGCATTTCAACCAAGTGCCTGGAGCAACACTTCTGCCTCGGACTTAGTTCACTACCTTTGCATGGTTTTTCTAGCAAGCAATTCAAATATTGTTTGCTGTGTTCATGTAGTGTGGAATCTGGTGATCTTCACCTTAAATTGGCTGGAGCATTATGTTAGATCCAGCTAAATAACTAAATGATGTAGCAAAAATATAAAATGCTGAAGGAACTCAGCAGGTCAGACATCTGTGGAGGGAAATGGGCAGTTGATGTTTCTGGTCATGTGCCTTCATCTGGACTGAGAGATACTGGGGTGATATAAAGAGGTGAGGGGAAGGGAGGTGATGCCTCTTGTCGCTATTCCCACTCTTCCCTCCTCCACCTGCCTATCACTCCTTCTCACCTGGATCCACCTATTGCTTGCCAGCTTGGGCTCCACCCCTTCCCCTCACCTCTTTATATTGACTATCGCCACTCTAACTCACAATCCAGCAGAAAGGTCTCGACCCAAAATATCAACTCTCCATTTCCCTCTACAGATGCTCTCTGACCTGCTGAGTTCCTCCAGCATTTTGTTTTTTGCTCCAGATTCCAGCATCTGCAGTCTCTTGTGTCTGAATTAAGTAAGGTGTGCTGGCTGTCTTTAACCTGTGGCATTGACATTGATTTCCTTTCCTTTGTGAGGCAAGCAAGAATCCAAGTGGCACTTGCAGTTCAGTTGCATCACAGTAAGAGAAATGGGGACCAATTTAGTGCAATCTCCAAGGCTACGTGAACAGGTGTGACACTGGTGTCTAACAACTCACATTACTACCTGTCTTTAGACAATTATAAATTTCTAAATGTGAGTCTTTCTTTCTTTCTTTCTTGTAATCTTGTATTGGTGCAATATTCTCTTTGTGGTTGGTTTTTAAAATTAAGAACACATGTTAAGAAAGCCTCCGGTCTTTTAACAATATGGCAGGAAGGAAATATGAAAAGTATAGTTAGAAGTTCTGCCATACAGTGCCCAGTGCTTTCTGAATGACTACACCTCTACCTTGGGACTTGTGCTTCCATGTGTCCCCCTCTTTCTAAAAGGTACATATATATTTCTAAAATGTTAAATCAAAATCTACTGCCAGTACTTGAAGCAAGTCGTTGGGAATGGGACTGGTTTAATGAGAAGCAGAACTTCATGAAATAACTTGAATGGCACTTGGAATTATCTTGGTTCACTTGAACTTGTGAATCACTGGCATGTTGAGAATCATTTAAAGTAACTTTTATGTATGTTGGGGAACAAGTCCATCCTGGAGATAAGGACACATAAACTTTTCTGTTTTGCTGTTTAGGAAGGCAAGTAACAAACACAGGTGTTAAACCATCATCCTTTATTGAAGGTATTTAAAACCCAACTGACAACAGTGGCTGGTACAATAGAGTATCAAAGTTCATGCAACATGATACCCATAGCCCTTGAAGATACATAAACACTCGATACATACTACATTGGAAAATAACATTTTTTTTCCAATTGTCATTTTTTTTTTACTTTATTTGCTCAAAGCATTTGTGTATTTGCCTTCATACTATTCTTCAGTACAATACAGAAGTCTTGGGTAAAGTAAGTTGATCCCATTGTGAGTGGTACTGTTTCTATTTAGATCTATTGGCTGAAAAAACTAATCACAGAATCTTATTTAATTAATTCCTTCCGAACGTGCCTTTTATTTCACCATGGGTTCATCCCAAATCCATGGTAGTGAAATTTCCCTACCCATCAACACTCCCCAACAACATGGAAGTTTGTGCTTGTCCAACAACCAAGGGTGACACAGTAGTGCAGTGAGTAGAGCTTCTACAGCACCAGTGACCCAGGTTCAGTCCTGACCTCTGATGTTGTCTGTATGGAGATTGCACATTGTCCTTATGGCTGTGTGGGTTTCTTCAGGTGCTCTGGTTTCCTCCCACGTCCCAAAAGATAAGCATGTTGGTAGGTTAATTGGATATTTGTAGTGTGAAAGATCATGGCTGTAATGTAGTGTGAAAGGTCATGGCTGTCACGTGACACCATTGAGCACTGGTTGAAAGCGACACCACTGTCAATCAAGGTTCGGCTACAACCCTGCCCCTCTGGGCACACCTAACCATTGGCTTTTGTAAAACACCTTTGCACCTGGCCCCGAGAGATTGGCTTGTTTGAATCACCTGGGCTGGCTCCACCCCCAGCCCTCCAGCAGTATAAAGAGTGCCACATGCTTGTTTTCTCTTGCTTTGTCCTCTCTAAGGGACATTGAGGTAAACTGTGCACTACTAGAGAAATTAGTTAAGTATCCCTGGGACCATAGAGCCGATGCTTGTACAGAGTCAGGGGGTCAGGCATCATATTGTTTTTTTCCCTGATCATTTCTAACCAGTTTGTTGTGTGTGTGTGCATCTCATCCCTGTTGCGATTTCCCCACATTCGCAATCACCTGTGTGTGTGAGTGTGCATCCATTCCTGTTCATTCTGTTCCCGCATTTGTCTTTGTGAATAAATCATTTTTAAAACTCGAAAGACTGTGCCCAGAGTCCTTGGTCTCTGAGACCTCAAAGAACCTTTTCTCACAACAACACTGTAAGTCAAATGGTAGAATGTGGGAGTAGTTTATGGGAATGTGGGGAACATAAAGTGGAATTAGTGTAGAAAGGTTGTAAGTGGGTGCATGGAAGGTTGGTACAGACTTGGTGGGCCAAAGGGCCCGTTTCCATGCTAAATGAGTCTATGACCTCAGTTAATTTTGTCAGAGACTTCAGCTTAAAACTGGGAATACATCTAGCTGTTTTAAAGATCAGGAGGAAACTGCTAACGTCCTGTAAATTAAACATAGCTGTTAGTTTTTCTGACCACAATACCAAAAGGAGTAAAGATCCAGCCAAATGATCAACCTGAAGTTTAACTTGGCTATTTTATAAAACTAATAACTGTACAGAATAGTACATTTCTGCAGTTGACTGCCATCCAATTTTCCAGTTAATACAAGAACAAGCACTGATTTCCAAATGCAGACTTCATGCTTTAGGGAGTGTTATTTGAATGTGTTGCTATTGGAAACTGTAGGCTCCTTTAACCCTGAGATTGTTGCACACCTTTTCCAAATTAACTCATGGGACAGTAAGTGAGTTTTAATACACAGGAATGAGGCTTTCTCATTAAACTTTGATTTAAACAGAACAGTATTGAATTAATTTGAACATAAGGAATGTCCCTAACCAGCAAACAGATATATTCATTAGCTTTCTGTTGGATAGTCATTTGTCATTTTGCTGTAACTTGTAGGTTACAATAATTCTGGAAACTACTGAATATCTGGTCTACTAGAATATTGCTTTTCAAATCATTTTATGTGGATTTATATTCAAGATTGCAGGGGTTCTCAAAATGAATATTTCAATAAGCAGATTGCAGATGGAAAGAAAATGAAAACAATGGCAAAAATTGCATTATTGTTAGGTTAACATACAGGCAAACCATTTGACATTCTGAGTAATCCAGCACTCACCTGGATTTTAAGGAAGCCTGATAAATCTCATCTTGCCACATGGCAGCAATGCCATGAATAGTTTACTTATGATAAAATGATTAAGTTTCCCTTTTAGGGTCAATGATACAAAGATTTAGGGTGGGATAGTTATTGGGCCTGGAAAAGTTTTCCATCACATGATAATTATGTGGCAGTGTCCTTTATTGCCACAAAGGAAAACTCCAAAGTACTTTGCACACATTCAGATATTTTTTTAGTGCACTGATTATTTCCACATGCACAAGGCACTGGAAACTATGCCTCGGTCTAAATAAAGTGCCACATCTAAAGATGGAGTTGTTGTCTAGCAAAGCTGTACTTGTACACTCTTTTGTAAAGGTCTCAGTCTGAAGATAGGTGATTAAAAACCAGATGAACTCTCCCTGCTGACAACTCCATCCTTGGAAGAGGTAATATAAACTGAGGCTGGTAGTCTGGAGCCATGTGTGTTTGGGCATAATCACTGCACTTTAGAATACTTGACTGTGTGTGGAGTGTCCTGTCATTTTCTTTGAGACATGAAAGAGCTTTTATGAAATTATTTTCTGCAACTCTGCAAAAATTAAGATTTTAAGGAATCTCCAGTGACAAACAAAAGGTGCAGCCAGCAGTTCTGGATGTATTGGCAGCCAGTTTCCTGGTCCAGGCAGGCTGAGCTCTGATTGTTTTCACAGCCCAGAAGTGTGATTGCTCACTTTGAAACCCTTTCTGGATTTCTGTGCCCCTATTTCCCTGCTGTCTCCCCAATCATAGACAGCCCATATCAAGCAATGTGAGAGCCAACTTTGACCCTACACTTGTCCTTGTGTCGCCTCCAGTTCTCAGAATCTGGTGTAAAACATAAACAGGGAGGCCTGCAGATCTGTTCACCATCGCTGGAATACTTATTCAAAAGTCAGGCCAGCTGCTATAAAAACCAATCTGCAAAATAAACAGGGTAATTTCAACAGAAGCAAATTCTGGAGTTAGTAGAGGAAAACCACTACAGGAAGCAGCTCTCCCATTAAAAAGAGCCATAAACCTAAGGCATTCTTCTCAGGAGCAGGCTTCATATTATTGAACTGATGTGTTCGTTGAATTGATACTATAGTTACAACATTTTTTGAATGGAAAGATGTCATCTTATTAATTAAAAGGTTATCAAACACAGTGTGTTAAATTCCGATAGAAAATAAATGATATAGATTGGTAAATGTAATAATTATTTCCAACAAGTTTACTATTTTAAAAATTGTGGTCTATGTTGGTCTTTATGACCAACATTTCATTTATAAATCATGATTAATTAACCATATATAGGTGCATAAAAGTATGCAAACCTATAAAAACATATCTAAATAGTTAAATTAGCCAATCTGGTACCACTGAGTGTCAACATAGACATTATTATGTGGTATAAATTCTAAAGGCTGCGTAAAAATATGCTCAAACTTCTGATAAATGTAATGTATCTCTAGATTTTATAGCCCTCACAGTAGGCTTATGGTTTTTAAAACTCACTGTAGGTCCAGTTTGTGCCGATCTAACCATTAACATGTCGAAATAAAATATAAACATATATCACTGTAGGACCATACATGTAAGTGCACTATGGGATGCTCAAGGACCTCTAACCCATGCTGCATACAATATGAATGGTTGATCTCTGAACTACAGGAGTCATGTTGAAACAAGTTGAATTAATTACTGTGTGTTTTGAATGTTTTTGATTAATCAGAAGTTGAATTGAAAAGGCGTTCAGTGATTTATCACAATGTTCCATCATTTTCCACTTTGGATATTTGCAATGTATAATTTGACATTGAAATCAGAGTTTAATTGTCCCATGGCTTCTGGAGCATGAGCTCTTTTGTACCTGAGGAATAACATTAGCAGGGCTGTCAGGTCAAATTCATTAGAGGAGACAATAATTAGGAAGGTAATATGAATGACCCTCTGCAATTGGATTAGCTTTCAGAAAGTAGATAAACCATTGTAGGTCTTCAAAGAAAATATCTGCTTCATATCAGGAAACTGAATCTAACTGTCAGGCTAAAGAACCATGTTGATTTAATCAGCCAGGCACCTGTATTTCAGTACTCGTCTTCTTTGAGCTCTGGAATTCCCCTTCTGGATCTTCTCTCTTTCCTCCTTTAAGCTTCTCTTTGGCCAGGCATTTGATTATCTCTTCAGAAATCTCTTACCAGACACAATGCCAAATCTTGACTGTATATATTCTTGTGAAACGTCTTGGGACACTTTACTATCTGAAATGTGTTCTTCAACTATAAGATGTTGTTATATCTCAATTACTTTCTGCAAGGAACTATCACTGGGTTGGTACTGCCAGCTGAGATTAAAAGACAAATTCTAGTTCAGGTCTTGGCTTTGAAGATAGTGGTCCTGAAGAAGACAAACTATTTTATTGAACAAAACAAAATTTATTACTAAAAAGCCTTTCAAAATAAGTGTCAAGACATGTCTATAATATGAAATGAAATTCTATTGTTACTAGAGTACGTCAGGAGTGAGGCTGAGGAAGTTCTGAAAACTTACATGACTGTAAAATTTGAGAATTTCAGATTATTATACAGATATTCCTTGATTTATGAATATTCTATTTATGAATTTTAACTATAATCCAATTGACACATTAGGGAACCTATCCTTGATTTATGAAACTCTTTTTCATCAAAGCAAATGACACACCATTCTCTGCCCACTGGAATACAGAGTCTAAAATACCCACAATGCATTTTGCCCAGCCTTTTCTGTTTACAAACTTTCGCTTAGTGACACATTTTTCAGGAACTTGGGTGGTTTGGCTGGAGGTACTGAATGTATGGTTTCTAAATTTGCTGATGACCTATACGTGGGTAGGAAAGTAAGTTGTGAAGAAGACATAAGGAGGTTATAAAGGAATCTTGAAAGATTGAGCAAGTGAGCAAAGATCTGACAGTTGGAGTACATTGTGGAAAATTGTGAATTGTTCATTTTGGCAGGAAAAACAAAAAAAAATGCATACTATCTAATGGAATGAGATTGCAAAGCTCTTGAGGTGCAGAGGGACCCAAGTGACCTAGCGCTTGATGTATGAAAAGCAATGCAAGTAGAGCAAGTGATTAGGAAAACTAACATAACGTTAGCCATTATTGCTGGAGAATCAAACACAAAAGTATGGAGGTTATGCTTCAGTCACGTGGGGTACTGCTAAGACTTAATGTGGAGTACTGTGTGCAGTGTCGGTCCTTTTATTTAAGAAGTACTTTAAAGTATCAGAATCAATTCATAGAAGGTTTACTGACCCTAAACCTGGAATATGTATACTGTCTTGAAGGAAGAATTGGACAGGCCAGCTTGTATCTGCTGGTATCTAGAAGACAGATGGGGACTTGATTGAAACATGTTAGATCCTGAAGTGTTAGCAGGATGGATGTGAAGAGTTGGCATGAGGGTCTGAATTGCATACTTCTGCTTCTATTTCTTATTTTCTCTGTGTTCTCGGCCCAAGCCTGAATATTGTCCAGAGTGCATAGATTGTTTCAATAGCTGCAATTGGAAATGAACACGGTGCATTTATCAGAGAACTTTTCTACTTTTCACCTAATTTTGGAGTGGAGGTCATTGAAGAAACAGCTATAGCTGGTTGGACCAAAAGCATGAGCAGATCTTGCAATGAGGCCTTTGGGCTGAGATGATTGGTTTCCAACAAACATAACCATCTTCCTTTGTGCCATGTATGAGTCCAGATATCAAAGCTGTCAGGAAGTTTGAATGTTTCCTCTGTAACCGTATGCGGCGTGTGGCAGAAAAGAAAACGCAGAAGCGCGGAGGCTGGACTGGAGCACACTTTACTGACTGAAACAAAGCGCGCGCGCTCGCTAAAGCAACCGAGAGCCTCTCTGGTGGACGTGACGTGCGGGCCCCGCCGGAAGGCCCACCCCGCGGTTAGTCTGTGTCACGCTCCCGTGCATGCGCCCGTGGCTGCCGATGGCAGTTCGAGTCCTGGGGGTCCAGGCTGCTACACCACTCCCCCCACAGTTGCCCATCGGGGGCATGGGATCCCCAGTCCGTGTGTCCGTCTTGGGTGGCCTGCCCCGCCGGCGTGGTGAGGACACCTTCACGGGCTGTCTGATGTCCAAATGCGCTGGTTTGAGGCGGTCCACTGTGAAGGTCTCCTCGCGGCCCCCCACCTCCATGACACATGTAGATCCGTTGTGCCGGATCACCTTGAAGGGTCCTTCATACGGCCTCTGCGGAGGGGACTTGTGCGTGCCCCTGCGAATGAAAATGTACTCACAGTCCCTGAGATCCCTAGGAACAAAAGACAGTGTAGTGCCATGTCTGGAGGTTGGAACCGGTGCCAGGCTCCCCACAGAGTAGATGTGGCTAGGCTGCTTCCCTTGGTGGGTGAGTCCAGGACCAGAGGGCACAATCTTAGAATTAGAGGGTACAGATTTAAACCAGAGATGAGGAGAAATTTCTTTAGCCAGAGGGTGGTGAATTTGTGGAATTCCTTGCCACGTACAGCAGTGGAGGCTAGACCATTGGAGGCATTTAAGGAAGAGATAGATAGATATCTAAATAGTCGGGGTATCAAGGGATATGGCCCGAAATTGGGGTTAGAATAGTTTTTTTTTATAGGCCACCCCCCCCCCCCCCCCAATTTCTCATTTCTTTTTCTTTTTTCCCTTTTCCTTGGAGCAGACTCGATGGGCTGAATGGCCTACTTCTGCTCCCTTGTCTTGTGATCTTGTGACCTTGTCCCGTGATCTTGTGACCTTGTCCCGCAGCTTCATCAGCACTTCCGCCGGTGTCCCTGCTGGACCTTGGGCCTGCAGCACGAACTCGCCCGGGACCATCGGGGGGTGCCGTAAACCAACTCTGCCGGGGAGGTGCCCAGGTCCTCCTTGGGGGCCGTGTGGATGCCCAGTAGAACCCAGGGAAGTTCATCTGCCCAGTTGGGCCCTCTGAGGCGCGCGATCAGGGCTGACTTGAGGTGCCTGTGGAAACGCTCGACCAAACCGTTGGCCTGTGGGTGGTGCGCCATGGTGTGGTGTAACCGGGTACCCAGGAGCTGTGCCAGTGCTGTCCACAACCCTGACGTGAACCGTGCCCCTCTGTCAGAGGTGATGTCCGCTGGAAGTCTGAACCTGGTGATCCAGTTTGCGATGAGCGTCCTGGCGCAGGACTCCATGGATGTGTCCGCTAGCGGCACGGCCTCCGGCCATCTAGTGAACCTGTCGACCATGGGGAAGATATACCTGGCGCCCCGGGAGATGGGCAGGGGGCCGACGATGTCCATGTGGATGTGCTGAAACCTGCCGAGCGTCAGTTGGAAATGTTGGAGGGGAGCCTTCACGTGCCGCTGGACTTTGGCGGTCTGGCAGTGTACGCAGGTCCTGGCCCAGTGTCTGACCTGCTTGCGCAGACGGTGCCAGATGAATTTGTCTGAGACCAATTTGATGGACGCCCGAGTGGGCCAGGCCGTGTAGCATGTCGAACACCCGCTGCCTCCATGCTGTTGGTACCACGGACCGAGGTCTGCCAGTCGACGTGTCGCACAGGAGCTGAACCGCTGTAGGGCCGATGGGGACGTCCTCCAGCCAGAGTCCTGAAATGGCGGTGCAATAGGCCGGGATGTCAGTGTCCGCTTGTTGTGCCTGCGCCAGCGCTGTGTAGTCGACCCCTGGGGCTGAGGTGGTCACTGAGTGGATGTGGGGACGAGACAGCGTGACTTGCTGGCCACCAGGATGTCATCTAGGTAGATGAAGACGAAATCCAGGCCTCGCGCAACCGAGTCCATTAGCCTCTGGAAAGTCTGAGTGGTGTTCTTGAGGCTGAAGGGCATCCTTAGGAATTCAAACAGCCCGAAAGGGGTGATGAGGGCTGTCTTGGGCACATCGTCGGGGTGCACAGGGATCTGATGATAACCTCGGACCAGGTTGATTTTTGAAAAGATGGTCGCCCCGTGGAGGTTGGCCATGAAGTCCTGTATGTGGGGCACCGGATATCTGTTGGTGGTTGTGGCGTCGTTCAGTCTCCTGTAGTCCCTGCAGGGCCTCCAACCTCCTGCGGACTTGGGCACTATGTGTGGCGGCGATGCCCAAGGACTGTCCGAGCAGCGGATGATCCCCATCTCCTCCATTTTCCGTAACTCCTCCTTGGCGAGGCGGAGCTTGTCAGGTGGCAGCCTACAGGCCCGGGCGTGCAGCGGTGGTCCTCGCGTGGGAATGTGGTGCGGTACGCTGTGCTTGGGGCCAGTAGTGGAGAAGTGTGGGGTGATGATGGAGGGGAAATCCGCCAGCACCCTGGCGAATTCGTCACCCGAGAGCGTGACGGAGTCCAGGTGAAGGGCCGGGAACTGGGCTTCCCCACGCTGGAAGGTTTGGAAAGTCTCGGCGTGGATCAAACACCGGCTCTTCAGGTAGACCAGAAGACGGTTGGCCCGTAGGAAATCTGCCCCTAGTAATGGCCGCGACACTGCTGCTACCGTGAAGGTCCAGGTAAAACAGCTGGGGCCGAAACGTCCGGATGGTGGTGCCGTTTGTGGCGGTGAGGTCAGGGCCTGGGGCCGTGGTATGGGTGTCCATGTTTGAGGGGGGAAGGACGTTGATTTTGGCCCCAGTGTCCACCAGGAAACGTTGCCCGGAGTGTCAGTCACAGGGGAACAGAGGCTGTCGCGATGGCCAGCCATCGAAGCCACTAGCGACGGCTGGCCCCAGTGTTTCCCGGGAAGGCACACGGTGGACGGCAGCGGCACGCGTTTGACCCCCACCTCTGATGGTAAAAACACCATTGGTCCGAACCCTCGTCTTTGTCCCCCGTGGGTCTCAGCAGTTTCAGTTGTGGGGTCTTGGCCTTAGGCTGCGCGGTCATGGTTAGGCAGATGGAAGCCGCTCCCCGCTGCTTACTCTGCCACAAAATGTCCGCCCTGGCCGAGAGGCTGCGCGGGTCACTGAGATCTTCATCTGCGAGGAGGAGGCGAATGTCCTCTGGCAGTTGCTCGAGGAACAGCTGCTCGAAAAGGAGGCAGGGTTTATGGCCATCCATGAGCGCCAGCATGTCATCCATCAGCTCGGATGGCTTGCGGTCGCCCAGGCCATCCATGCGTAGGAGCCGCGTGGCTCTTTCGCGGCGGGAGAGTCCGAAAGTGCGGAGGAGTGCCTTGATTTTAATGTACCTGTCCTCCGTAGGTGGATGGTGCAGGGAGTCGGTGATCCGCGCTGCCATGTCCTGGTCGAGCGCGCTGACCACGTAGTAGTACCGCATGGCGTCGGCTGTAGTGCCTCTGATGCTAAACTGGGCCTCAGCCGGCTCGAACCAAACATGGGGCTGAGCGGCCCAGAAAGTCGGGAGCTTGAGCGAGACTGCGTTGTGCGAGTCGTTGGGATTCATGTCGCGGGTCCCAGATGCTGTCTTGGAGCGTCGGGGTCACCAAATGTAGCTGTACATGGCGCGTGGCAGAAAAGAAAACGCAGAAACGCGGAGGCTGGACTGGAGCACACTTTACTGACTCAAACAAAGTGTGCACGCTCGCTAAAGCAACCGAGAGCCTCTCCGGTGGACGTGACGTGCAGTCCCCGCCGGAAGGCCCGACCCGCGGTTAGTCTGCGTCACGCTCCTGCACATGCGCCCGCCGATGGCGGTTCGAATCCTGCAGGTCCGGGCCGCTACACCTCTAGCATTCATGAACGATCAAAAACAATATTATAAAAGTCAAACATGGTATTAATTTTTTAACATTATTAAAAATGAAAGAAAATAAAATTGAAACATGAACACTAGACAACAACTATATTATGTTAACCCAATTAATTTATTAAAGTGCATAAAATCTGTATTTTGCCTCTCTAGCACACATTTCTCTCCATTTTAAATGAATTGGTCTAACTTGGCACAGGTTCACAAGGCAGATTTTTCATAATAATAGCTGGAAAGCACCAGTAAATTGGTTCTTCGCTGCTGGACTCCATAAGGAGTCCAACAATGTAACACAATTGCAATGGCAATGAAAATCATGTGTGGGGAAGTGATGTACTTCCACCTTTCTGCACATTTGCTTGTGTGTACCTAACCCCCTAGCAGTTATTAAGGCAATGTCAGCAGTTCTATGTGGGACTACTGGATTTTTTGTGAAAGTTTCAGGCCAATTAGTCTAGAAACAAAAAGTGAAAAATCCCTCTAATTGGGAAGTAAACTATTAGCTAACATTGAATCAAATTAGGTGCAAGATTCTGCAACTACTTTTTGATAAGAATTTCATGGACAAAGCTTCAATGCAGGATCCATTTGGAGTTATATGGGAAAACATGAGTCTAGAATCTAGCTGGTCTTGTGATCTGTAGAAAAATATTTTGAAATGAGCCTCACCCACTAATGCTGCAGTACTGCTGGAGAAATTATTGCTCTTGTTTGCCTTGTCATTGCAATCAGCTTGCTTTTTAGTACAATGTGCAAAGCCAGACTTTCTGTCTTAAATGAAGAATAAAAGCAGGAGCAGATTAGATGTGGAACTTGAACTAATGACAATTAAACAAAACTCATCAAAGAGAAGCAAATTTAAGTTATTTTTATTAAATTTAACCTTAATGCATTATACGATAATGCACAAGTACCATACTGGACTTTTTACTTTTCTCTGTAGTAATTAACCCTGTAATAGCCAGTTTATAGGATTTTTTTCAAATTATACTGTGAGGAATGTCTTTTGGAGGGAAGAAGGGCCTCGTACTCATTGCTGTTAATGCTTTCCTGCTGGTGTTGATTTCTGTATTCAATTCTAAGACTCTTGAGCTGTTTTAACATGCAGCATCCAACAAATATGTTGGGGGCTTAAGCAATACACTGGGTTGTTCTGTTTACAAAAGTTTCCTGATCCAAAAATATTTGAATATTGGAACGGATGGATATGATAAGATCAAGTTGGCAAGACTGGGTTTGAATTTCCCAACTTCCAAATGCTTCATTGCCTTGAAAACCTAGCAAAGTGTTATCCATGGCCCATGTATGCTTCCAATGGGAAGTTCATGGGGTTTTATGTCTGTAATGGATTGAGTGGATGTACACATACTGGCCATTTATCTACTTCCGCTAACCGTATGATTCCCTTTGTTACATTAATGGCCAAACGATCCATTTTGCTTAAATGGAAGGATCCAATACCCCTACTACTTTTCAATGGTTCTCTCAAACTATATCATGTTTAAACTTGGAAAAAATTAGGAGTGGTACTGTTGATCCTTCGCTTAAATTTGAAGATATTTAGAGTCCATTTATTCAATATTTTCACATGATATAGATCCCCTTTTAATAACTTTCCAATTTAGAGGAACAGAGTTGACGACATAATATTGTTCTGTTTCTACTGAGAAATTTCAGTCCAGTCTTTTTCTTTTCTTTTTTTGTTTTTTTTAAATTTTTCTGTTTAGTTTAGTTTGGTTTGATATATTGTTTATAATTTTTCTTATTGATTTGGGGATTTTTTTTCTTTCTTTTCTCATATAAAGATATAAAATCTTTTTCTGTCCTTTCTTTTATATTATATTCATATTATATTCATTTACTAAGAGATCGTTGGATCTACAGATTTTTTTATATTTTATTGTTCTTTATGATTATCTATGCCATGATTGTTCTCCTGATCTCTTTGTATTACATGTACAAACATTGATTTTACATATTAATCTGTATTAATTTGAAAACTAATAAAAAGATTGAAAAAGAAAGGATGTACACATAGTGACCGGAGTCAGCATGCAGAGCAAAGCAGAGCATGATTGACTTTGTGGTTGCTGCTGATTGACATTCTGTTATGCTACCATTTTGCAAGTCTTTCCTTCATCCTCGGTCCCCTCCCTGAACTTTGTACAACTGAAGATTTATTGAAGAACAACCCACTAGCACCAAGAGATTATGAACTACATAAAAAAAAGTTGGTGGCTTATTTCTTCTGGCTATTGTTGCAACACCATGTGGTTTGAGTACTCTGCCATTTCTGTATAAGATGTCAATAGTCTATACAACTTATTGTTGAACTACATTTTGGTGATTTAAAGGCTTCTGCACTAATGAGTTGCTTCTGGAAAGGGTTGACGAGTAAAGTTGCCTTTTGACTTTGACGAGGGGATTGAGCAGAGGCCACATAGAGCAGGTCAAGCTACTAGAAGAGGGAGGAAGCTTTTCAATCTGCCCTCCAGCAAGCTGACACCTGTATTTACCTTTTCCCCTGCTATGGCTCAAACTCACTTGTGACCGGTGTCTCAGAGCATGAAGATCTGGCCTCTAACCTATCCTCTAAATTATGTGCAGATGGAGAGATAGCAAAATCTGTTGGGTAGGAACAGAAATAGCACGCGCACCAAGGCAGAAGAGACATTACACAAAAAGGATCAGTGACGGAAACAAAAGCAAAACTGGATACAAAACTCAGAGTGAGCAAGAGAAATGGAAGAAGTAGATAATGTATATCAGCTCAAAAATATTGAGATAATAATGAAAATGGACAGAGTCCAAAATTATAATTAAAACCAAAGTATCCGGTACTAAACAGAGCACTTAAAGGATAACAAATACAAGTGGGGGGGGGGGGGGAAGAAACAAGGAACAAATGGGGAAGAGTAAAAATAAAGCAGTTAAGTCAAAAGTCATTTCAAATGTTGCTCGAGGCATTGTTTACTACTGCGAAGATGCCATGATGATCTCCATGGAAAAATGATGACCCCATTATTATTGGCAGGGTCCCAGTCCCAAAATGGGCAAGGAACCCAGCAAAGCTGTTCGATATTTATGGTGGGCCATCAGTTAAATCATTTTGTGCTAAGTGCTGCTGACAGCTGGGACCATATTCAGGATGGGCCGGGAACAAGTCAGATGGGAGACCCGATGATCAAAAGAAGAGAAGGGTGAGCTGGTGGGTGGTGTCGGAGACAGAGAGATCATATCCCTATTCCTTTAAACAGGCACAGGGTATGTGGGCCTCTTCCAAGCAGTATGTGATGCTGCAGCCAGACAGCAGATATTGCAGCATCTCTCTGTGCTGACGATAATATTAAGGGATGGAATTGATTCAATCACCGAGCTGTGGGCCTTGAATGTTAAATATGCCCCTACTGGCCTTATGTTTGAACCTCTTCAATAGCTTGATTTGTGGACGCTACAATATGCATTTCTACAGCAGTTTTCAAAGGCGATTCAAATAACCATAATTAAACAAGCCTTGGCACCAAGCCATATATGGAGCCATGGGGCTTGAAATTTGGTTTCAGAATGTCTGAGCAATAGCTTGTAAACTTGGAAACTTAATCAACAGAAGAACCACCTTTTATCAATGAAGGAGGCTTACAGTCAATGTTTCTTAAAGGGCCAGTACTGAAGCTGTATTGGCAGTCTAATTGCTGCACACCACCCTTCAAGCTTACAGATTATTAAGCACACCCTTCACACTGAAGACTAATTTTTCCTTGCACCTTCAGATAATGCTGCATTGAAAATGCCTTTGAGCGCTCACCCGCTGAGCCCTTCACGACCCTTCTGAATGGGCTTCAGTTCCACTCTGTGCTAGACCTTACCGACTCAAAGCTTACAACTGATCTCTCCAGCATGCCGCAGTTGCAGGCTCCTGGCTCTGTGTTGCATGTCCTTCAACTGGTGTACAGCTCCTGGCCCAGCACTGCCACTGTGTTAGAATTGTGAGCAGAGCACAGGTCCTGAGCCCTCAGTCAGTAGCAGGTCCAAGAGCACAGAAAGAAATGGAACACAGACTGAGCAGACAGGAGGGAGACAAGGGGAGGGACACACAATGAAAGAGGGACAGAGGATGTTGAGCAGAGAAGCACTTGAAGAGGGAAAGTGGCACTTCGAGGGAAGCAGGAGATTGGAGAGAAAGGTAATGAGCAGTAGGGAATGGGAGAGGGAGAGAGAGGCTGGCAAAGGAACAAGGGAGAAAACCAAAGGGAAAGAGAGAACAAGGCAGAAGCAGCTGTGTGAGTCACTGTAAGTGGTTATGTTGTAAGAAAATGTGCTATTAGAGTGTGAATTGTGGCGATGTGATGGAGAAGTCTTGAGTCATAATCACATAGGGTGGAAACAGGCCCTTCAGCCCACTGGGTCTGTGCCAACTAAGCACCATTTATACCAATCCTACTCTTATCCCATTTTATTCTTCCCACATTCCCATCAAGACCGCTCAGATTTTACCATTCATCTACACACTGTGATCAGTTTACAGTGGCCAATTAACCAACCAACCTATTGTGAGGGGTTCACCTTGCCCAGTCCTGTAAGGTCACGGCTTTTTGACTCTGATCAGCAGTGCAGAGAATGTTGCTCCTAATGGAGATGTCCCTGACAACCTTCTACCTGCGCCAGCTGCGTTGCTCCAGAAAGTCCCTGTGACCCTGTTGAACGGAAGAGTTCCTCCTGTGTTCCTGATGTGATCTATCTGCCTCCCCAAATCCCTCTCTGTAAACCCAGGGCCCTCAGGAATCAGTGCTGCAGTGAACAATACTTACCAGTAGCATTAAGGAGCTGGCTGATAGGTCAGAACCGCATGGCTAAGTGTTGCAATTGCAAAAAATGCAACTCAATCTTTTCAGTAACACCTGATATGTAATAAAGTTTTCATAGAATGAGGGAGATGTTTTATTTTCAATAATGCTGAGTGATATCACAATCCTTTTAGAACTTTTCACATCAGCTTTGCGGAGAAAATCCATTGCTATTTAAATGTGGAGAAAGTGCACAGATGAATTTCTAGTCCAAGGTCTAAGATGATAGTTTTAAGCAATATAAAAAGATGGAGAGCTGAGAAAAGTAATTCCATTTGTTAAGGGTTTTGCAGCTGAAGTTATGGCTGCCAGTGATGGAGTGGTTAAATCTGGGAGTGACCAAGAGCTCAGAATTAGAGGAATGCAGATATCATGGAGGATTACAGTGCTGGATGAGAATAGAAATATAGAGAGGGTCAGAGTCATGGAGGGATGTGAAGACAAAGATGAAAGCTTAAAAATTGATGCATTGCTTAACCTGGAACCGATGCAGGTTGGAAAGTATAGGGTTATGGTGCAAGTTAGAAAACCAGCAGCAAATTTAAAATGTAAACAGCCAGGAAAAGGTAAGGATAGCTTATTCTGATATAATAGACTCCATTCTTTAGGGATATTGGGCTTTTCTAGAATCATAGCTGGGGCAATAAATTAAGGGGTTGCATGAGCCTACTAATTAGTAAACCTTAATTTTCCAAAACCAATAACAAAGTACTTAAGCAACATCCAATACATGTGCAACACATTCAAATTGTATGATTTAAAACAGGGATGATGATCTTCTGCTATAAATTTAAAGATCCTAACTTCTCCAATACTACAACTGGTCTAAATTCCCAAATGGAAAATGGAAAAAGACAATTCGTATTTGTTGTTTGTTGATTCTGATTCCAACATATTTTGCTAACTAACACACTGCAGTGATGCCACGAGGACATTTACTTTACCATCAGCAACAATGTTCCAAGAACACCCTTATATTTTGCTTGATGCACAATGCATTCTTGGGCCAGATTACATTGATTGTCAGCCGGCAGTTCCATATGGAAGAGTTGACTAACTGGACTGCATGTTCGAGACATGCTCCACATTTGCACACTATACACAGAACTATGAATGTTCTGGAGGTCAGATGATCTCCCCTTCTGTACCTCACCTCACCTCATATTTTCCATCTGCTCCCTCATTTTCACACCAGCCATTCCTTTTCATGGGTCTCCAATCTTCACTGAAAAGGGTAAGTGAAAGGAAGTGGTTTTCACTCAATTAATATTAACAATTTTTTTACTACTTCACATTTTAAAAGTTATTTAACCGTTTTTCAATTATTTCTAAATATCTCTGATAAACAAAGAAATGTAGAAACAGTGGAAATGAGTCTTCTCACAGCCATTCCGTCAAAGAGCCATCATGGCACTCTGCAGCTGTTATCAATTTAAAGATCCTAATGTCTCCAGTACTACAACTGGGCTAATTTCCCAAATGGAAAATGGAAAATTACAACTCATATTTGTTTTTGTTCATTCTGGTTCTACAACCCACTCTGCTAACTAATATACTGCTAAGACATTTGCCACCTGTGGCCCAGTTGCTACTTGTGGACCATTTTGCCTCATGGAATTGCTATAGTGATGAAGCTGGCACAACATTAGGAAATGCACAGCTGCAAAAAGTTAGTGCAGCTGCTGGGATCCTGAATGGCAAACATGAGGCACCAGCCTGATTAGACCACTTGTCTCTTTGTTGGAATTAGATTTATTCTTCCTATCAATACTGAATGTCGCCAAAGGATCTCGAATTGAGTGTTCCTTTTAATATCCTTGGCATGATCTAGCATAAAATCAGAAATACTCATCTGTTTGTCTTTTGACAGTGCCCTAATTTAGCTTTGGCACAGTAAGTTAGGCTGTGTCCAACATATTATAGCAACAGTATGAAAGTTTGAAAGATAAAACTTCCCTGGAATAGACTGAATACTTTCAGATTACATGGCAATTGTCCTGCCAGTGGTTGCTGAAATGTTTATAAAAGACTTGCATTTTATAGTACCTTTCAGTATCTCCAGATATCCCAAAACACTTTTCAGCCAATGAAATACATTGGAAAAATAGTAATAATATATGAAATATCTCTTGGTGAATGATGGATGACATACGTTAAAAGATTTTACATAGTGATGGCTGAATGTCATACTCCATTTTCAAAGTTCAACTCCATTAAAGCCAATGGATCCAGGTCATAGAAGCAGATTTTAACATGCAGCTGCTACAATATTCTTCCAAATATGTCTCAGCTTTACCTACACTTCTTGCAGCTGCTTGTTCTATTTCAATATTTTCTCCATCTCAAACTCCATCTATTACCACCTCTGCAACATCAGTTGAATTCTTTCATACCTCAGCCCATTCTCTGAAGCCCTCAACTATGTTTTTGTAATTTGGTATTGGTTTATTATTGTCACTTGTATCGAGGTACAGTGAAAAGCTTGTCTAGCATACAGATCAATTCATTACACAGTGCAGATACATTGAGTTCATACAGAGTGCATTGAGTTAGTATAGGTAAAAACAATAACAGAATACAGAGTAATGTGTCACAGCTACAGGGAAGTGCATTGCAGCTAGACAAGAAGGTGCAAAGTCAAACAAGGTAGATTGTGAGGTCAAGAGTCCATTTCGTCGTATAAGGGAACCGTTCAATAGTCTTATCACCATGGGATAGAAGCTGTCCTTAAGCCTGGTGGTATGTGCCCTCAGACTCCTGAATCCTCTGCCTGATGGAAGAGGGATAGAAGAGAAAATGACCCGGGTGGGTGGGGTCTTTGATTATGCTGGCTGCTCCACCATGGAAGCGAGAGGTATAGACAGAGACCATGAAGGGGAGGCTGGTCTCCGTGATGTGCTGGGCTGTGTCCACAGCTCTCTGCAGTTTCTTGTGGTCCTGGGCTGAGCAGTTGCCATACCAAGCTGTGATGCATCCAGATAGGATGCTTTCTGTGGTGCATCGATAAAAATTGATGAGTGTCAAAGGGGACATGCCAAATTTCTTTAGCCTCCTGAGGAAGTAGAGGCGCTGGTGAGCTTTCTTGGCTGTGGCGTCTACGTGGTTGGACCAGGACAGGCTGTTGGTGATGTTCACTCCCAGGAACTTGAAGCTCTCAACCTTCTCGACCACAGCACTGTTGATGTAGACGGGTGCATGTACACTGCTCCCGTTCCTGAAGTCCATGACCAGCTCTTTCATTTTGCTGACATTGAAGGAAGGGTTGTTGTCATGACACCATGTCACTAAGCTCTCTATCTCCTCCTTGTACTCCGACTCATCATTATTTGAGATATGGCCTACAACGGTGGTATCATCTGCAAACTTGTAGATGGAGTTCGAGCAGAATCTGGCCATGCAGTCATGAGTATACAGGGAGTAGAGTAGAGGGCTGAGGACGCAGCCTTGTGGGGCACCAGTGTTGAGAATAATTGTGCTGGAGGTGTTGCTGCCTGTCCTCACTGATTGCGGTCTGTTGGTCAGAAAGTCACAGAGGGAAGTGTTGAGTCCCAGGTCTCGGAGTTTGGTTATGAGTTTGTTTGGAATTATAGTATTGAAGGTGGAGGTGTAGTCAATAAACAATAGTCTAATGTAGGTGTCGTCACTGTCCAGATGCTCCAGAGCTGAGTATAGGGCCAGGGGGATGGTGTCCACTTTAGACCTGTTTTGGCGATAGGCGAATTACAGTGAGTCAAGGTTGTCTGGCAGACTGGAGTTAATGCGTGCCATGACCAGCCTCTCAAAGCACTTCATGATGGTGGATGTCAGAGCCACTGGTCGGTGTCATTAAGGCATGTTACCTTGTTTTTCTTTGGTACCGGGATGATAGTGGTCTTCTTAAAACAGGTGGGAACCTCAGATTGAAGCAGGGAGAGGTGAAATACGTCTGCAAATTTCTACACTTGATTATTCCAAGACTCTCCTGGATATCATCCAACATTAAATTTTGTTAATTCCTATTTTTGCCGCCCATATTGTATCCTGCATCAACCACTCATTGTTCTTTACCAATCTATGTTGAATCCTGTTTCCACCATGCATTTTTGAACTTTGTTTTTAAGCATCTTAAGGAACTCGCCTTTCCCTGTCTTTGTTGCAACTCCATCCATTCCCCACTCTAACTTCCTCTTTTGACTCTGACCTCTGGTGCAGCCCCTCACCCTTTCAGGCACCATGAAGAGTTTAGAAGAGTGAGATGGGATGATTTGAAATCTACAAAATCTTGAGGGGGAGGGAGAGGAAGTTTCTTCCTGTGGGAGAATCTAGAACTGAGCATCACTGTTTTAAAAAATCCCTAAATGGTTAGTCACTCATGCACTACATAGATGAGACAACTTTTTTTCATTTAGCGGGTTGTGAGTCTTTGAGACTCTTTTCCTCAAAGGGTGATGGAAACAGAGTTTTTGAATATTTTTAAGGCAGAGGTAGAGTCTTGATAGTGAGGGGATGGAAGCTTGCCAACCAGGAATGTGGAGCTGAGTTTACAATCAGATCAGCCATTATCTTTTTAAATGGTGGAGCTGGCATGAGGGGCCAAGAGACTTATTCCTGCTCCTAATTTGTGTCTTCATATGTATGTAAGTGTTACAAACCGTGGTTTAAGATGTATGGATCCCTCTCTGGAATTCCTGGTTCCTCTCCTCTGTGAAGACCTTTCTCAAATCTTGGCTTATTGACCAAGCTTTTAATCACAACAAGAATGAAGATGTTTATCTACAATGGGGTTTCCCTACTATCTGCCACAGGGTCCAGGGTCTTCCTCAACTGTCTCCTCTTTGCAGCTGAAGAGCTGCTTTCTGAATTACAGTGTGGGTTCTGTTCATTTAGAGGAATGGACATGATGTTCACCAAGCAACAACTCCAAGACAAATGCAGGGAGCAGTACCAGCTGCTATGCATGTCTTTTTTGAACCTCGCTAAAACCTTTGACTCCATCAGTCTGGATGGACTATGAAACACTGTCCTCAAATTCAGCTGCCTTGAGAAATTTGTAACCATCTTACAGCTTCTCCATGATGCCATGTGAGTGATACTGACCAATGTGTACAACAGAACCAATGACAGTGAAGATCAGAGTCAAATAAAGCTATGTCATTTTGCCAACGTTTTTCAACTTATTTCTCACCACAATATTGCACCTCACTTCGAATGAACTTCCCATGTGTGTGGAGCTAATCTTCAGAACCAGTGAGAAATTGTTCAACTTACAGTAACTGCCCTTCAGAACCAAGGTCACTCCATCCTAAATATTTGAGCTGAAGTATGCAGAGGAAGCTTGAGCTTGTGCACATTTGAAGACTAAGCTCCAAGATGTCATCAGCTTGTTCTAGAAGCTTATGAGAGGATGGACCTCGCATTCAGCATCCATAACACCCCTTATAACATTTATTTAGCAACCACTTATTAAAATCAAAAAATTCTGCTGTTAAACTCTTTGTGATACTTTCCAACGTTAAAAGATGCTGTGTCAATACAGATTTATGTTGCTGCTGTTGTGTCCAGAGGCTGGAGCCATTATTTATTAAAGCGTGTTCATGGTTAATACACATCACAAGCAATAAGAAACCAATGGCTCCCTAGTCATTAACTACAGCCTCATAAACTTGAAAGCTCTTTTTGCGTTCAACCATACTCTGAATGGTTTGTAACCACAATTTATTTCTTGGCAGCTGAACTGATAAGAAAGATTTTCTTTGAGTATTGCCTTTGCCTGCTTCACCACAATTGTTTAAAGTTTATCTTTCTGTATGTTTTTCCTTGCCCACAAAGCTGTCCTCATTGGGGCCCACTATTCCAAAGAGTTGATAATGAGAAAATAAGATCAGAAATTATAACATTATAATGGAAAAAGAAAACATGTATTCTGCACTGCTGCAACAGAAATGGTATCTGAATAGTAATCAGTATTTATCAGTGGTTACTCTTACTGAATCAAAACCAGCTGGATTTGAATACATGTAGATACAAAGGCTTGCTTAAGGCTGTTTATTAATGGTAATGAGATAACTGTCATTCACTTTCTTTATCTGACTATACATCTTATCAAGTAGTTGCTGGGGTAGGGAGTGGAATTATTATTCATTCCTAGGCAAGCAAAAACTTATATTCCATTTGTGGCAAAAATGTTGCTCGTGTCTCTCTTTACAAAGTAACACAGAC
The DNA here is from genome assembly GCF_009764475.1 of Pristis pectinata. Lineage (NCBI taxonomy): Eukaryota > Metazoa > Chordata > Chondrichthyes > Rhinopristiformes > Pristidae > Pristis > Pristis pectinata. The sequence goes on from NC_067419.1 coordinate 33,310,575, forward strand.
ATGAATTTCACTTGGGATGTTTTCACTAACCTTTTTAAATGTGTGTGGTTCCCTTCATAACAACTAATGTTTTGGACAATTAGCTGAAATTTCTTTCCAGGTATATTAGAATTTATGGAAATCTTAAAGATCACATTTAGCATTAAATTGACAATCTGCACATTTCAAGTGCTCTTCTTTTCAATGTTCTTGTGATGTTAAATGGTTTTTAGTGCTATGAAATCCTCTTCTCTGATTCCTTCCATACCAAAGTAAATGTGAATGATGTTTTTGTAAAATCCTTTGTCAGTAATAAATTTGAGTTTTCTGTTGCTGTGTACATTAATAGATGAATCACTGTGTTAACCATCCAACACAGTCTGACAATGCCAAGATTCAGTATACAAGAGGCAATGGTAGCTCATAAATTTTAAAGTCCAGAGGATACATAAATAAAACATTTGTAAAGAGTTGTTTGAAGTCAAAAATTAGAGATGGAGCATTGCAAATGCGTATGAGATGCGTATGAGTATGTGAAGGAGGGGGAGGTTAATAGGAGGAAGCTTTACTTGACAAGGTGCCAGGCAACAACTGGTGAGACAAAGAACTGTAGAAGAGTTAGCTATATGACGATTTTTATATGCTTGAAGATTTCATGTTCCCTTTTAATCATTAGTGGAGTTTTTTCAATGTAGCAACTTCAAATAGTTTTGCTTGGTAACTGCTGAATGTGCTGTAGAAACATGATAAATATCAGATTACTTCTGTATTTTATATAGGAACCATATTTTGGATTTTTCCTTTGTTACAGTAGTTTAAATTATTTTGGGAGTGGGTGGGAGAACTTTATGGTCAAAGTTTTACGGGAGTAATGATGCCACAGTTACCAGTTTTCACCAATACTGACGGCAACTTTGGGATTTCTGTGTTTATGAGTTTGAAGCAGAAATCGGAAGTTCCTGACAGTGATACACTGCACAGTTTCAGGCTACACTCAGTCATTGAACTTACTGTGGATTTCAAAAGAGAGGGAGAACTTGTGCCGATCATCCTCTACTTACATAGAGAACTCACCTGAAGATCTTGTGCCAGATCTGAGGAAGGGCAACGAGGGTTTCCTTGTTAATTTTAATAAAAATGGAATGGCTGCAAAATATTCAGGTAACAGTTTGTTGATTTAAAAGTACATTGCCAAAACTTCTTAATTTAGTAAGGCTTTAGGATATATCAAATACTTTAAAACAAAAACTCTTCAATGAACTGTTAATTTTAAGTATTTCAAAGGGTTTCACACTTTTAACATTCTTTCAGAAGTTTTTGAATGCCTTTCAGTTTTTGAACATTGCTGAGTATTTTGAAATATCTCAGAACACTCAGGGTGTCTTTAAAAGAGTAAATTTTATAGCCTGGGACCGTGACATAAACTTCAATCAGGTTTTTTCTAGTTTTGTGTCAGTGCCTAGTCCTGGCTACTTTGGGAGAAGGCCCTTCAGATGTAAGGCCTCAGGAGTTATGTGCACCTTTTATTTCTATCAGACTTAGCGCAGCCAAGATTGCCTCTTGTCACAAAAGAGCTTACACTCTCTTATTTCACACTTTCCAGCTTAATGTTAAGTTTATTTTCAGGTTGTAAACTTGAGGGCAGACTCTTACCTACCTTCCAAGAATTTCAGCATTCTCACAACCAATATGAAATCCAGTTTAAAATGGATTTGGCTGTGGAATTTGGATTCCATTTTGCTAATTCAATTTGTTGACCCAGATGCAATCAACCTATAAAGAAATTATACAAGCTGGCTTATATTACGATTAACATTTTTGATGCTTGCTGAGAATACAAGTGAAAATTAAAACAAAATGCAGATCCTGGGAATCTGAAATGAAAACAGAAGTGCTGGAAACACTCACCAGGTCATGTAGCATCAATGGAAAGTTAATATTTCAGGTCAGAGACCATTCATGTCTGAAACATGAACACTGTTTCTCTTTCCACAGATGCTGCCGACTTGCTCAGTGTTTCCAGCATTTTCTCTTATGTCAAATTCAGAAATCTTTGGCCACATTTTAACACATGATGACTGAGAAGTGTGGACTGTTTGTGGGTTTATGCCTCAGATTTGCCAGATTAATTTCACATTCAACTGTTTATCAAGAAGGCTGTCATCATATTGAAACTGGGTTTCTAATCCAATTCATAGAGATGTAGTAGTCCATAAGGTTGTATGATCCAGTGTTTAGGAAGGTATTTGTCCTAAATATACATTATGTGAATTTTATTTCTTTAATTCTCTTGGCTATGGCTCAGCATTGATGGAACCCAAGGATCTGGAGAACAGATGCTCCCCTGTGAACAATGATGACTTTTGCTTGGATTCATCAAAATATATGTTACTGGGGTAACAATAATTGACACAATTTGCTTTGAATTTTTCGATCTCATTTCACATTTCAAATAAGAGAAAAATTAACTACAGCAAATAAGGGGAATATAAATGAATCTAGTCTGTGTACCCTACATACCAATGAGTGCAATAATTTTGCAGCAAACGGCTATTAACATAAACAAGCTGCTTGACTAATTCTTTGGGTTATCTTAATCACAGAATTTGTCACATCACCTTAGAAGTCTTATTAGTATTCATGTTAACACTCTTGTGCTAAGATCACTGTGAAATTGCTTCACTATTATAATAAAAATTAGAATTTCTATTAAGCAACCTTATTTTTAAAATGCTAAAAATCAAACAGCTCAACATTGCTAATGAGTTAAAAGACATCAATCTGATTTTGCACTGACCTTTTTATCTACAGATATGCAAAGTTATCAGGCTTGTAACTTGACCTCTAAATAATCTTGCTAGTGTATTGTTTTATATCTGCATATTAATTTTGAACCTAATTGGCTGCAGCCATTTTAGAAAACATGGAGGACTACAGACAAGGTGAGCTGGTTAATGAGCTGACACCATGCTCACAAATGTATACTTGTGTTCCAATCTGTTCCTGTTGTTGTCTGTGATGTATGTGACTAGAGTGATTAATGCAGTGTGGCCCAAAGTTAACTCACCAAATACTTCATATATTGTGCAGCTGGATTTGGTTCCTCTATGGGAAATATCCCTGAATAACAGCTGTGATGTGACATGGTTTAAAGAAAATCTGTCAATACTGGAACGTCACATCATTTGATCAGTACCTCCTAGCAATGATAAAAGGTTTGTGATATCTCTTTCATCTCAACCTTTTATCCTCTATTTGAGCAAGATGTGGCTGTTTTATTAGCCAAAAACAACTTAAAAGAAGGTTTTCAATGCCAATGCTCTGATATTAATTGCTGGTTTTGGGAAAGTTTATAGCATAGAGAGCTAGAAAGTGAACTGTTCCCAAAATGAAGCTTGCGATATTTTAACTCTGGCTAAATTTAAACTGAGTCAGCTGACTTCCCAGACCTTGCAGGTGGAAAGGGGTTAAAAATCAGTGGTCCTACCAGGATCGGTAGACAAGGGCATTTGTTGAAGGTGTTCCAGGGTTTGTGTGTGGGAGGCTGGTGGGTGAGTGGTTGATGGTGAGAAAATATAGCTTGGGAGGCCTAAGGTTTCCTGGAGGGGGCTTTGGAGAACTCCAGCTGTGACTTTTTTTTTAAAAAAGTGACCTTTTCACATGGGCCAGTTAAAATTGAAGTCCAGTCTTGGTGATGTCATCAGGACTCAAAATGACTACATGAAAAAAGACCCTGACAATAATAAATGATGTCATTTACTTCAATTTTTAACCTTTGCCTTAGAAAATTTAAATTAAAGAAAACTTGAAGTATGCCAAATTAGAGGAATATAAGTGAATCTGGTTAATTCACTGTATATACTGAGTTTGTGAATAATTTTTCACTCAAAGGCCACAGACAAAAGAAAAAGCTGCTTAATTAACTCCTTAAATTGGTTTATTCATAAAATGGTCACATCAGCATAGAAGTCTTATTAATATTCATGTCAATGCCCTCTGGCACCTGTTCAATTAAATGGATTAAAACTCCCATTGCTCAGCTTTTGACAGCTCTCGGAAGGTAGGTAAACTGGGATGATTTTTACTTCCTGGTTTCTACCTGGTGGACAGAGTTAAAATCATCCCACGAGTTTCAATTTAATTTATTATGCTGAACATCACTCCAAATCTATTGTGATGCAGTCATGAAGATCTTTTCCAAGTCCAACACTGCCCCAATGATATTCCTAAAAATATGTTGTAAATGGGGCAATTATGTGGACAGTTAATTTAATTGCTTTACCAAACTGCAGCAATATGTCCCACATCTAAGCCTTGTTCTCACACTGTTCTTATCAGACGGAGCCTGTGTTGCTGATAATCTACAATATCATGTGAAAATGTTTCCCAACCTTTTGAAGGAAAATATTTTCAGCAGGAGGTGGGGCAGCTTTTTTCACAAGGAAAGCAGTATTAAGTAACACCTCCTTTACTTAGCAGTTGAATGAAGGCTAATGCTTTATCATGTAGAAAATCTAATCATGCCTGCCAAGCATAATGAATGTATCACCTAACCAGAGTAGAATGTACGTTTACCTCTAAACACCCAAAGGGATTCTTTCTTGTTCTGCTTGCAAATGATTTTCAATAAGCTGGAAGGAAAATTGGAGAGAGATTTCCTGTAGTTGCAGCAATATAGAAAGATAAACAGAGATTTCCCTTTTCTCCTAATACCTTTTAATCTGTACCGAGTTTTTTCTGCAGTGCCAATCAGTTCTATGGAGGAGCAAGTCGAGTGAATGATTGAAAAAGTCATTTAGCGTTCCTTGAGAACAATATTGCTAAACAGTATCTAGTGAGTTTTGGGGTATATTTAAGTACTTACCACATTATTCCCTTTAAACTAGATTGTAAAGATGCCTTGTGAGTACAGCTTTGTTTTAATTTCATTCATGTGCATACATAATAAATCTTAAAAGATTGGTGTTAAATTATACATTACAGTGACATCTTTATCAACAGTTTGAGTTTAAATTTGACAAATTAATGTGTAATTAGATCCTGCTCTCTGCCAAAACTATTTGCTTCACTGGGTATATCCCCTCTTAAATCCCTCTTCCAGCTTTCTCCAATATTCTCAATAACAAATGCAAAGAGCTGAGAGTGTTCTTTGTTCAGTGACAAGTTTAGATCATCTGTTAAGCTCCTCCTTTCACCCCTTGACCAAGCCAACCACTGATAGCCTATTAATTGCCAAAAGTGAGTAGATGGAGTTGGTGGATCAGTCACAATTTCAGTGAATGGTGTACAGGCCCTCCATTGACTCTGTCTACACTTCCTGCTGCCTTGGGAAAGCAGCCAACATAATCAAGGGTCCCCTTCCACCCTGGTCATTTTCTCCTCTCCCCCCTTCCATCAGGCAAAAGATGCAAAAGTTTGAGAACATGTACCACCAGACTCAAAGACAGCTTGTATCCTGCTGTTATAAGACTCATAAATTGACTTCCTGTATGATAAAGATGAACTCTTGATCTTTCAATCTACCTTGTCATGGCCTTGTCATAACCTTGCACCTTATTTGTCTATCCGCACTGCACTTTCTCTGTAACTATAACACTATATTCTGCATTCTATTATTGTTTTACCTTTTGTACTACCTCTATGTACTTATGTATGGAATAATCTGTCTGGATGGCATTCAAACAAAGTTTTTTCACTCTATCTTGGTACACGTGACAATAATAAATCAATTACTAATTAACAAATAATCCATGCTTTTGTTCTCAGTCCCTCTGTTGGTTGGGGATAATTATTGGCATGGCCTCTTAGAGCTCCTCTATTCTGTCACAGAATATATAACATCTGCTCAAGAGGCAAACAGAATCAGAATCATATTTATTATCACTGACATATGATGTGAAATTTGTTGTATTACGGCAGCAGTACAGTGCAAAGACATAAAAATCTATAAATTACATAAATAAATAAATTGTGCAAAAATAAAAGGAATAATGAGGTAGTGTTCATGGATTCCTGGACTGTTCAGAAATCTGATGGCAGAGAGGAAGAAGCTGTACCTGAACCATTGAGTTTGGGTCTTCAGGCTCCTGTACCACCTCCCTGATGGTAGTAACGAAAAGAGGGCTTGTCCTGGATGGTGAGGGTCCTTAATGATAGATGCTGCCGCCTTGAGGCACTGCCTCTTGAAGATGTCCTTGGTGGGGAGGGTTGTGTCTGTGATGGAGCTGGCTGAGTCTACAACCCTCTGCAGACTGGTTGCATCACAGCTTGGTTTGGAGCCTCCAATGCGCAGGAACATGTCCCTAGTTTAACTTCCCAATGAGAAGGCAGCATGCCCTCGATCCTTACTGAAGTGGCAGCCTGTCAGACATATTGTGCAGGACCCTGCCTACCGTTCACCATTTTTGGATGCCAGAGACCAAACTGAGCATTTGCACATGAGAGGCATCTGGACAAGGTACAGTTTTTTTTTAAAATCAAGCATAGAAGGAGGTCACGCAGCCCATTGTGTTTGTTCGATGAGCTACCCAACCTAGTCCCACACTCCAGTATTGAGTCTGTACACCTGTAGGTCACAGTTCTCGAAATTCTGATTAAATGTTATGAGAATTTTGATCCCTCAGGCTGTGAGTGCCACACCCCTTGCACACTGTGTGGAAACATTTTTCTCCTCATCTCCCCTCTAATCCGTCTAGTCATTGCCTTAAATCCATGCCCCCTGATCTTTGATTCTTTTGCTAAGGGAAATAGGTGTCTCCTATTTACTCCATACAGGCTCCTCATAATTTTATACTTTGCAATTACGTCTTCATTTGGCCTCCTCTGCTTCAAAGCAAACAAGCCTAGCTGATCCAATCTTTCCTTATAGCTGCAATTTTCCAGTCCTGGCAACATCTTTAAATGAATTGAGTTACCGTTCCTCAAGTAACTCCTTCCCCTGGTGTAAAGCCCAGGAGCCGGATGCCTCTCTTCAGTGCTCCACTGCTGGGCTCAGTGGTGAGTCCAGTGGCATCTGACCTCCAGGTCACTTCAGACTTCCACATGTGACTCGGCATGTGTAGAAGTCCAAAACAAATTGATCCTTGAGTAGCTGACAGCTGGTTGTATGGAGTGGATATTTTGTTCTCAAATCCTAGAATGGGTCTTGAACGTATGACCTTCTGAATCAAAGGAAAAAGTGCAACACTGTGCCAAGGTTAGCTGTTGTGGTTGTGTCTGAAATAAATCTGTTAACCTTCCTACCATTTTGATGGGTACAATAACATAATGGTTAAATTATGAGATTATTGATCCAGAATGCCGAATTGATGATTGGTTCAAATGCAACCATGGTAACCAGGGAATTCAAATTGAATAAAGAATTTGGAATAAATGAAAAATACTAGGATCCGTAACAATGACCATGACAATACTGGATAATTGTCAAAACCCATCTGGTTACTTGTATTGTTTAAGGAAATAAAACTGCTGTCTTTAGCTGACCTAACCTCCATGTGATTCCAGGTAAAGAAGACCCATGTCTTGTGATAGAATAAAGCATTGTTGTTGAATGACTGCAGTTTGAGGGGGATGGATGGAAATAGCAGGGTAAATGGAACAATCTCATGCTCTCACTGGGGAGTTGTGCTTCAAAATGCAGTCATGAGAATCAAAGTCAATGTTTAGCCTCCTTCTGATCTTTGCTCCTTTGGAAAGGATTTTCTCAGCAAAATCCAGAATTGTTACTGTATCCCACTGCATCCCAGGGAAATGATTCAGTTTTCAGGAAACTCTGGGAAAATACATAATATCCTGCTGTATTTTGAAAGTCAGAATAACTTTCAGCTTCCTGTGATTAAGGCTTATCTTATAAAGTGATGGAAGTAATTGAACAAAATATCCACCACATCTGCATTCATTGGGGGGTGTAGAATTGCCATGTTACTGCAGTGCATTGTTAGATGGTGCACATTGTAGCTAAGCAGCAAAATTGGTGGAACAAGTGAATGTGTAGGGTGGTGGACTGGGTTCTATGGTTGTTACGTTATATTGATTTGCTATGCTATTGTATTTCCTTTTTAGGAACATTGCGTGCACTTCCTTTTTGAGGACACTGCATTTAGTTTTAAGCATTTAATATCGTATGCATGGCAATAAAGAAAGCAGCCATACTTCCATCCTGCCCAGCAGTGAATCTCTATAATTAATCACAAATACAAGGGCAAAAGCCATCAGTTTCCAAGTCCCAATAAAAGTGCTGGATGATCTCAAGCTTCTTGTGTTGGTGCTGTGCTCATTTGTTCACACACCATACCCCTGCCTTGCAGATGGCAGGTCAGGAGCTTTGGGAAGTCAGGAGGTGGGTAACTCAGCTCAGCATAAGTAGCCTCTGACCTGCTCTTGCAGCTGCAGTATTCACGTAGCTGGTCCAGCTAAACTTGTAGTGGATGGAAACAGCCGGGATGTTAATAGAGTGAGATTCTGCAATGGTACTGTCATTGTATGTCAAGGTGTAATAATTAATCTCTCTCTTGTTAGAGACAGTTGTTGTCTGGTGCATGTGTGCCCACAATGTTGTTTGTCACTTTTCACCTCATGCCTGAACGTCGTGCAGGTGATGTTGCATGTAGTCATGGACTGTTCCATTATGAAGGGATTGAACATTGTGCAATCGTCAGTGAACATTGCCTTTCCTAACCTTGATGATGAAATGATTTTCTCCCACAATCTATTTCCTAGCCTTCAAATGGACTAACTCCTGTGAGGCTATTGGTCAGGCAGCTGGTTTGTTCCATTAAACAACTGTACTTGCTCAGTGGAGGGGATACGGTGAAGCAGCCTGGGATACCACCTCATATTCCTGTGACTACTGACCTTACATTTTTTCCTTCTTTTCTCTTTTTTCTTTTCCCGATTTTCTGCTAGTTTTAAATGTATGAAACATTTGGCCAATCTTGTTTACTTATCCCAATGGATAAATAAGCAATAGAAAAATGTGCTTAATTTTGCAGAATCAAGCATCATATGGGTGTAGGATTCTGGCTAGTAGCAAAATGCATTTCCCTGGTTATGACTGGCTTACTCAATACAACTGAGAGATCACTGTGACCAAAGTGACTTGATATCAACCGAAAGAGTGCATTTAACTACCAGCCATTTGAAGGGGTTCATGTTCATTGCTTTTAAAGTGGTGATATAAGTTGAATCACTTCCTTTTCAAGGCAAGAGCTTTGCGAACATAAGCATTCACATTATTGCAATTACTAATATACTGACTGAATTGCATCATACTACTAATCTTAAGCCAAGGTTTGCACTTTAGTTATGAGGCTGTCCATGATTTTGCTGAAGCAAACTTTTCCTGGCAGCCAAATTGGCAAGTGCTTGTGAATTAAAATGTTTTGACTGCTTCTAGAACATTGCCTCTATGGAGACATCAATTGGACTCTCCACCAGAACACTGAGACACTGTAGCATTTGGCATACAAGATATTTAATAGAGTAGGGAAATGTGACGATATAACTTCAACAACGTGGTAAGATTTATAAGGCTCTGTTTCTTAATCTCTGCAAATCAGATCAGTATTTCTAACAGCAAGAAGATAACCACAAGGGCAAAGTGACCCATATGTAGGATTAGACAATTACATTGCTTTTATCCTCCAATGTAAAATAAAACTTAAAAGGAAAATCAGGGACATAATTCAAGTTGTACAAAATCAAACATTTTTGTTCTATTTTGCCTGTGTGTCAGGCATGCTAACCCAGAGTTTATCCTGGAAATGTGAAGTGATGTTCAACATTACACGGCATTCCAGGATTTTCATTGACTTGTGCATGGCTCACATTCATCACACACCTCTTGTGCTGAAGCAAGTCTTCACAGAGCAACTGCCCTCCTAATTTCTCTGCCCATCGTAAACCTAGCAACTGACCTTTGCCCCAAAACCACTCCCTCCCATGAGCCAGTCCACCAAACTCCCAGCCGTGGCCCCACTACCAACCTCTAGCCCCAACCTTCATATCAATCCCCGCATGAAGACTCCTTTTCCAATGCTGACTTTTTCCCAGCATCCCAACCTCTCTCCACCCCAAGCCCACTCCTCCACCTCCCCTCACCAAGCCGTGGGCTTAGCTGTTTTTCTTTGCCTGTTCTTCAAGGACAAAGTATAAGGTCATTGGTAGCACTCTGAATTTTCCAATGGCAGGTTCATGAACTTTCATTATCCTGCCACGTACTGACAGTACAGCATCATTCATTTTCTTTAGTTGACCAATCTTTAGAAACAAGGGGTTATAGGATAGATGTACATTAGCCAGGGCATAGAAAGCAAGAGCAAGGAGATTACAATACGGTTTTATGAAACAATGGTAGGGCCACGGCTGGAGTGCTGTCTGCAGTTCTGGTCACTGCCCTGTTGGAAAGATGTGATTGCACTGGAAAGGGTGCAGAGAGGATTCATTAGGATGTTCCCTGGGATGGGGCATTTCACTTATGAGGGGAGGACAGATGGGGGTGCGGGAAACGGGTGGGGTGGGTTTGTTTTCAATGGAGCAGAAGAAGTTGAGGGTGCACCTGTCAGAGGTGTACAAAATTATGAGAGGTGTGGATAGGGTAGAACTTTTCCCCATAACAGAGGTGTCAAAAACTGGAGGACATGGGGAACGAGGTTTAGAGGGGATCTGAGGAAGATTTTTTTTAAGCTAGAGGTGATTGGAATCTGGCCTTATAATTCCTATTTGGTATGCAACCAGTGTTTTCTGTCTTTTGCTGTTTTGTAGCTTGACATAAAACTGATTCTGATTCTGCCAAGCTAAGACAGTTTCTATACGGGTTTCATCCCTTGTTAATAGTGCTACCCATTACCTTTTCCTTTTTACCTATCCTGCCTAAATGTCACATCTCTTTGAATATCCAGCACTCAGCTAGTCACCTTGCAGCCATATGTCTATATTAGCAATTGGATCACACTCATTTACTTCTTCTATTTGTATTATTAATTCTTCAACTTTGGTTTCAATAGTGTGAGCATTTAGGTATAGTGCCTTCTGATTTTATCATTTCATTTTTTTTTGTACTTTGACTCCTTTTCACTTTCTGCTTTGTTTCTCTATTTCCCGTAATCTCTTTGAGATCCCCATCCTAGTTGCTTAAAACCTCTCCCATGGCACTCCAAACTACATCAGGCTTCCCAGCTGTCAGTTAGAATATTGTCCCTGGTCCTGGAGAGGTCTAATTATTCTGATTTGTACAGGTCTCATGTACTCCAGAAATGGTTCTAGTACCTCAGAAATCTAAAGCTTTGCCTCCTGTGCCATCCCTCCAGCCACATATTCATTTGTTCTGTGCCCCTACTCCCTGTACTTGTTGGCATGTAGCACTAAGAATACTGTGATTGCTACCTTTGAAGTCCTGCTTTTTAATCTCCTTCCTAGCTCTCTAAAATATGCTTGTAGGACTTCATCCATTTTCTGTCTGTCTTTGGTACTGATGGGGACTACGATTTCTGGCTGTTTACACTTCGCTATCAAGGTGCTCTGCAACTTATTTGGACTTACTCCTACTGACCCAACTCATTATTACCTCTACCTCACCAACAGCCCCTTACTCATCAAAGCTTTCACTCTGAGGATTGTGCACTCCAAGGATCACAGTGTGCTTTGTGCACCTCACATCTAGAATATCTAAGCAATAATCGTTCTGCAGCAGAATAAAAATTAGTTGACAAAGGAAAAGCTGGTGAGAATAATATTGTTTATGCCTCCACTATCCCCCTGGCAATTTCTTTATTCTGTAACACTCTCAGTAAATCTGTGGAAGTTATTGGAAGTTCAGTTTCAGAAGTTGCTACTTATCTAGAGATAAGTTAAAATGGAGATGGACAGAAATCCACACATTACAAGTCCTTTTTTCACATTTTTTATGTTTACTACTCCCTTCCATCCCACCCAAAAGAAGAAAAATGAAGAACTAGGCTCTTCCTCATGGAACAATCTTCCACATTTTTGTTTTTGGAATGTATTGCAGTGTTTTTTGTGTCTATTTTCCACATCTCTAACCAAAAAAACTTTGAGCTTTGGCCCCAATTCCTTTATTGCTGCATTACTAAGTTCCCAGTGCTGAGGTAGATTGGACAAGAAAAGTGCCATGAGTGAAATTGTAAGGTGAAATCCAAAGTAAATGTGAAAACAGTGTAGATGAGACACTCATCCATCTCTTCAAAGACTGAATTTACCAAGAAGGTCTGGAAAAGGATGCAGTGTTGAGGTTGACCCCGAGCAGCTGCGTAACCTGGGACTCTGTGATCCATGGGGGTTCTCAGGAATCCATACTAAGACAGACATTGGCTTCTGCTGGAAGATCATCAACTCAGTAAAAGATGCATTTTGGTTTTCCCAACACCTGTTGGTCTTCCAGTGTAAGGAGATGTCTGCAAGAGAATATTACCAGCTGGCACATTCCATGATGCAGGGCTACATGCTGAGGAATGCGCTGTAGCTTGGTACAGCTGCAGTAAAGGCTTTGTGGAGAAGGTTCATAGTCTATGGTCCTGCTGCCACTGGACACAGATGGGCTGGGCCTCTGTAACAGCTTCTCTAACCCTTAATGGGTGCATTGTTTAAGGAGTAAACATGAATGGCCCTGATACTCTCTAAGAAAATTTATTGAGCTGATGGTACAATGAATGTAGAGAAAAATAGCTATCAATTGCATTTATTATATAAATTATGAATAAAGTATATTTTTGAATTAAAAACATAAATATGAGTGGGTATACATTTTTTTGGCCGATGTGTTATTCCATGGAGGTGTCATTTTTGAAACAACCATAGCAATGGAAATGGTGTTTATTTGAGACAACTGTACAGGAAAGAGAATATTTAGGTAGGGAGGAATGTGGAAAAAAAATTCAAAATAAATTGCACCAGATGTGAAATATGAGAATGTCAGTGACAGGGTGTGTAAGGTTGAATATTTATAGAAATTTCAAATTGTTGATACAGAATTATTTTTAATACACTGCTCAATTTAATCCTTGTGTGGTTTCTCAATTACTGATTTAATGTGGAAAACATTTTTTTTAAATGGTCTACTCTCATTTATTTACTATTCAGTAAATGTTAGACTGTAGGTATTTAGGGCAACCTAATTATTAATACTTCGAGATAATTATTTCCATCAGCATTTTCAATTTGGTTGTGGTCATAAGTTTTTAATAAATGAACTACTGTAATATAATATGAAATAATTGGTATATGTGTGAGTGAATTGCAAATTGATTTTTCACAAGTCAGTTTCTTTCAAAATGGCACATATCACTTGTGCACAAAGTCTAAACATTCTTAAAGAACATAATGACAAAGCACATAATTATCCAAATCTAGCCTTGCAGTTGAAAGCCTTAGTAATATTAATATTCTCTTTTACTTAAAACACATTTTTCCTATTAACATAGGAAAAAGGACAACAGAGGAACACTATCACTGATGGGAAATTGTATATTATACTGGGGAATGTTATTTTTGTTCATAACATTCTCCTGTATAATGTATAATTTCCCACCAGTGATAGTTAGTCTCTATTATCCTTTTTCTCAAAGTAAATAACTGTGTCCTTGCAGGTAGTGTATGCATCAGTAGATTTTGTTGTTTTTTTCCACGTGTGACTGAAGGTGATTGAGATGGAGATTTTCAAGGTCACGCTCAGCACAGGCTAGAGATTAACTTGGCTCTTCAAACCCTAATGTGTGCCAAGCACATTTAAAGAACATATGAAAATGAACACGCTTAACTGAGAATTTTTTTTGTGCTTGCAGGATCTGTCCAAAAATTGTTCAAGTTTGAGATTAACTATGTATGTTCTATACAACTCTGGTATGGCTTAGGGAAATCTTACTCATTTAAAATTGCTGTTCCATGGCATTTGTGTATTATATTTTATTTTAAGCATCATTCTCCATCTGTGGTGCTGTTTGTAATAAGCTGGTTTGCTCCCATGCAAATTCTCTTCCAGAGGCTGGCTACTTTAAAAGACTGCCACTTTACATGGCAGGGTGGCTGTACTACACTAGCAGGATGCATATTTGCATTAATCAACATTTAGCTGTCCAGTTATCCAAGCCATTTTCTCGTCATGTCACATTGCTTGGAAACTGAACAAACTCACTGGTCAGGCATTTTATGATTCTTGATGTGAAGCTGAACACCTGTGGAGAAATGTAGGGCAGATCCCTAGCTATCCACCAAAAATGAATGGTAGGATGTATTGAAGAACACAGGAACTTCGGTGTACATATCCTAGAATTCCTGAAGACAGTAGCATACGCAGATAAGTCAGTTAAGGCATTTGGGATGCTTGCCTTCATTACCTGAGTCAGACAATATAAGAGCAGGGAGATCATGGTATATATTTATATATGACATTAGTTAGGCCACAGGTGGAGTACTATTAGCAGTTCTGGTCAGCACACTTCAGGAAGTGTGTGATCGCACTGGAGCGGGTAGAGAGGAGATTCACCAGGATGTTGCTTAGGATGGAATGTTTCAGTATGAGGAGAGACTGTGTTGTTTCTTTGATGTGGAGAAGACTGAAGGGGAACTTGACTGAGGTATACAAAATTATGAGGGGCATAGAGTAGATGGGGGGGGGGGGAACCTTTCCATTTAGCAGAAGTTCTGTAACCAGAAGACATAGACTTACCTTAAGGGATAGGAGATTTACAGGGGACTTGAGGAAGAATTTTTTTTCAACCAGAGGGTTGCTGAAATCTTGAATGCACTGCCTGAAGGGGTAGTGGAGGCAGGACCCCTCACAATATTTAAGAAGTATTTGGATGAGCACTTGAAACATCATGGCATAAAAGGCTATGTGCTTGGTGCTGTAAAATGGGATTAGTATAGAGTATTATAGTATGTTAATATTTAGAGCTTGGAAGTCCTGAAATTGTAGGCATTTGTTTGTGGTAGTTTTACCGACTACTCTTCAAGCTTGGACTCCTTCTCGAATCTAGAAAGGGAATGCAAAGTTGTGAAATATCCCATTGAATCTGCTTTAAACAACTTGCATCAGGTTGGACCTGATGCAGGTACAGCTCCTACATGCATTCCAATGGAAGTGAGTGGCTGTGGGGACCCAAGGTAAGCAAGAGTATTTAAATTCTTTCAACTGTATTGAGTATTTTTAATTTTTGTGTACAAAATTTATTCTGCTCACCAGTCCCTCCCACCCCTCCCCCCATTGTTCAGGGGCATGTGTGGGGAACTTCTGCTGATGACAAACCCCAGGGCAACTTGAGGTGGGAATGTTACCCAGGACGTTTAAGATGACAAAATCAAAATGGACCTTTATATTTTGTTGAATTATTAGTGTGGCATTGGTCAGGATGAGTGAACTTGCTGTTTCTAAGGATAGAGCCATTGGGGTTTACTGAAGATGTACTGCTCTTGATATATTTTTGAGTAATTTAGGAACATTATCATTGGTGGATAAAAACAAATAAATATAATTTAAGATTTGCATTGCCTGTTGGTTATATGCTTGGGTGGTGATTTGCTTCCAATTTGGCTTCCAATGCACATGCTCACACTCCTAATGCAGGCAGTGCTAGTCACCATTTTGGGTTGGGCATTAGTGCGAGTGATGCTATCATCCATTAAAAATATCCAGATCACAACCTCAATCACCTCTTAAGGCTATATTGATGATGCAGTTAACCATCATTTAGAAAGGCATAGATTAATCAAGAATATTTTATAGCACAGTTTTATTAAGGATGCCCACCTAATTTAAATGAACAAGGAAGTTTGATGGGTTTTGGCATACTACCTGTGTATTCTTGCTAAGTTTTTGACTAGATCATGTAAAGGAGGCTGGTTAGAAAACTGAACACCTCCGGGATCGACCCATCAAAATGCCTTTCATGAAACACAGTAAGTACCAGAAATTATCACAGACAGGTCTTGAAAAATAATTCCAAGGTAAAGGTGGCTTGGCATTATACTGGTGAAGGTTTTGTGAAAGACTACTTGTTAATAGTATGTGAAAATTTTTGTGTCCCATTGAAGCTTTGAAATTTAAAAAAAAACATCAGTTTGAATTGCATGGCTCTTGATAATTAATACAGCCGTTTAACAGCATGTGTAATACATGTGGAAACATTTTACGTTAACTGAAAAATATAGCAAAATGCCTTCACTCCAGCAACAGATGAGACTATTGACTGTTAAGCCACAGTAGGTGGCTGTAATTTTGTGTGGTGTGTTGAATGAATTTGAAGTTTACAAAGAACTTGTAGATCCTGGCGTCACTTCAGGGATGCACTACAGGCAATGACTTGTTTCTCAGATTCTCAAATAAAAATTAGTGTGAGTCTGGAAAGGGTAAAATTCATTGGCATTTTGTCCCATTAATGACAGGGGAACATAATGGAATGTTAGCAGATCTCAAGCACTATTAAGATAATCAATGAAGAGGAGCAGTGCTTCCAAAGTCTCTCCATTATCTATGTGGCAAAGATCTTGGTTATAAAGATGTAATTAATATTGTTGTCTCTTTAGTCAGCTTCACAAAATCCTGTAGACTTAACAACGTTAACTTAAAATACATTTATAAAAGAAACTAATGCTGAGCCCGGTGACATAAGTTGACTGGAAGGACAAATGAACCAATGACAGTGTCCTCTCCCATTTCTAGTACTGAGGCCCTAGTTATACTCAGTCAGTTATATTGGGCAGACATGTCATTTTAAAAGCTGCAAAGAAAGTCTGCACATTTTCTAAAATAAAAACTGAAAATGTTGGAAATTCCTATCAGGTCCGGTTGTGTTTATTTAGGTTTCCAGCATTTACGTTTTTTCGTAATTTCTGCTCAGTTTTG
The DNA here is from genome assembly GCF_009764475.1 of Pristis pectinata. Lineage (NCBI taxonomy): Eukaryota > Metazoa > Chordata > Chondrichthyes > Rhinopristiformes > Pristidae > Pristis > Pristis pectinata. Next base: position 33,327,409 of record NC_067419.1, read on the forward strand.
ATATGTCTTAATTCTGAAAAATTTCTGAAACTACAAGGAATCATAAAGTTCCTTTGCTTTTTTGGTGGACATTAATCTGTGTGTACCTTTTTACTGCTGAATCTCAGCAAAGCAAAACAACAGAATTAGATCTCAGATGATAATCTTAAAGCAGTAATGCAACAGGTGACATCAAATATAAAGGCTGATAATGATCTCCCAAAAGCAGTGAAAAAGAAATCTAATTCTAAAAAAAAGATTCACTGGTTAGTTGTTTTAATTAATTAAATATAATTTAATTTGTAAGATGGTAAATATTTTAAAATCAATGATGAAATGCTGGTTGAATCAAAAACTCACACTATACATGAATCCCCAGGAAAGACAAAGGCTGTTTAAATTATTTCAAACACATAAAAAAGGTGGGTAGGAATCTGAACAGAAAGCCATTTCTCCTTTCTATTTGTGGCACGAGGCACCAGTATCTGATTTTGTGTGGCAAAAGAAAATATTTCTGTCAAAGAATTAGTACTGTCAAAGTGGCCTCCCCACAAAGTTGTGTGCCACAATCTGATCCTCTGACTTGGATTCCAATCAGATGTTAGGGTTCCAAAGCAGGATAGAGCAGCCATATTTAATCTATAACCCTTTGGATAGTGTATGTGTGAGCTGGCCCTTGCTGGCAGAGGGAAAAAGAATCATTATCTTATTTGATTGAAGGTGGTAGTAGGGAAAAAAATGGTTTGGAAGTGAATCTATAGTATGGGGAGGAAAGGTGAGCATTATAGTATATAGATATCCTCGCCATTTCCCACCCACTCATTGAATTCAGCATTTACTTGTAATGCCCATGTACAATAGGGATCCAGTCTTACTAGGCAGATGTTGATTGCAAATATTAATGTCATATTACTGAGGAAGATGAGAAACAAGTTGTAAACAATGGTTTGTGCAACATTTTTTTGCAAGTACCTGCCCGCCTAGTCGGTGGGATTCATTGACACTGCCATGTTGGGTTCAAGGCCATATTGGGTTTTAAGTCTAGAAATATGGACAATGAACTTCCCTGCTCTGTGTTAACATTCCTAAAGAGATGCAGGGTGGTTCACTGTAGGAGGAATGTTGCTACTTTTATTTGCTCACTCAATTCTATTTAGTTATATGAATTCTGACTGAGAGAGAGAGAATGAGAGTGAACATGGACAAGAACGTGAGAGCGAAGAGTTCAAGTAAGTGGGAATGTCTGTTGAATCATGAGGAAATCAATGGCACAATTGTGTAGAATGGTGTGATCTGACCTACAACAAAACTCTGCCATAAGCATGTCACTGTTAATGAAAATGGAAGTCACTTTGGCTGAATCTTTTATTCCTACTGTTCATTTCAGAAATACCATACAATGAGGAGAACACCAAGGAGTGCCAAACAAGGCAACCTTTCTTAGAATCACTTCAAGCTTTATTGTGTCCTTTCTGGAACTTTAAAACAGGAGGTTTAGTGCAGAACTATTTAGTTATTTGCCAGCAGATTTCAAAACCTCAAAGTGTTTCCTTTCACTTCATTTCTGCTTGAGCCACCTTTTCCCCTCCAGCTCAAAAAAAGCTGCCAACAACTTGAAATGCCTTTTGAGTCCTTCCAAAGCCAAATGTTGACAACTTACACTTTAAGTAGATGCATCCTTTTGAATTTTGGCTGATGTGAGTTACTGATCCTCCCATCATGCTTACTCCCTGTACAAGGCCAAACCCCCCACAGGGAATTATGAATAATTATGCAGATGAGCTGACCATGGAAACGTGCAAACAATCAGTCCTTGCACTTCTGGCTAGCTTTCCATTACCATGGAGTCAGTCAGGATTGATTTTGCCAGGAAATCCTGATATTTTTCATTAGGATGTTACTAAACCTCAGGAAATATGATAAAGCATTTGGTAAACAGTTTAATATGAAGAACCAGGCATAGAATAAGCACCAACCTGCCAAAATAATCATTTTATATTGATGTTCATAAAATGTAGAATTGGCTGTGTTTAAATATGCACTGATTTAGAGTTGGTTATAAGCTCTAAGTTTTCACTAGAAAACTAAAATCAAAATAGTCATGAGTTCTCCAAATTAGAAGACAATGTGCTGTTGAAAATCTATTTGAGGACTATGAATCACTGAACCCATGACTTCAAATACCTCTGGAATTCAGTAGAAAGGAACAAAGAAATCCAGCATTGTTTTCCTTTGATGCTAAACATTAGTGTTATGTTCTAACAATAAATACTTGGTTGCACAGTAATCTCTCAGAGCCAGCTGCAACCTGAGCCAATGGCTGTGAATGAGGAGGGAATCAGTGGCAAGGATACAGGAGTGAGTTCTGACGGCAACAATTATTCGTCTCCAGATCAACCACCCCACCGCTTGTCTGCCTTCCTCGTGCCCTTTTAAGACTCTCCTTAAAATTCACCTCAACAATTCATGGCTCAACATTTATTTACACACTCAGTGTACCTTTGTATTAAATGAATGTGACTTGTGATACTGATCTGTCCTTGAAAATAGGCGAGTAAATCTTTGTATGCTTTTATTGGCTTTTATGTCTTTTTCTTACATGGGTGCCCAAAATTGTTTGCACTGTTCTTAACTACATTTTTTTAATATAAATTGTTTATTTTTGTACTTGATACCTTCATTTAGAACTGTCTTCTTAAGTTTTATAATGAATTTTCCCGTATATTACAACAAACCTATTCAAGTGTATACAAAATGCATAGAGATCTTGTGAGGTTATGAAAAGCATTTTTTTAATACCACTGATTTGACCTTACTGATCAGTATTGGCAGGAAATGCTGTATTGAACCCATGGATCTCTCTTCATCCTCTCCCATCATTTTCCCTTTTTCTTCAAATGACATAACTTTCACATAATCCACATTGAACTGTTTCATTATTTGTCTGTCTAACCTGTAATCATTATAACTCAGTCTAAACATATGCATATCATAGAACTATTGAAATTAACAGCATAGAAAGGGGCCTTTTGGTCCATTATGTCCTTGGTGGCTATTTAAGAACTATTAACACTAACCTCATTCCTTGGTAGTAGTCATGTTGATTTTGGCACTTCAAATATTCATCCAACATTCTACTAATCTACTAAGAACAAAGGGGAACCCAGAACTGTGCCCAGGAGTACAGAATTTCCAATCCTTGAATGCAATCTGTACAGGGCTTGGATTCATGTGCTGTGCTTCAGTGATCAGAAATGAATGCAGCATCCAAGATGCAGGCAGACTGGACACCATTAGCTTCAACGATACACACCTTCACTCTTATTCTACTGATATTGACAAAGTTGCTCCTTTTTTCGTGAGTTTTTGGTTATGCAGTAATGGCCCTTGGCCAAGATAGAGCAGATCTCTCTCTCTTTCTTTTAGCCACAGAACCAATGGATTCCTGAGAACCTCAGTCTCCCTAAACAAGCATTTCTGATGTGGTCTCATTGAAGGGAATGTGCAAATGAGTGCAATGCCAACACAACCAAGTTTTCCTTGAATTCTTGTCACTCCATGCAGGAATCAGTTGTTCAGTTATTCCCTAAACCCAGGAATTTTAGGTCCTGGGTGCTTCTGAAACAAGACAGTTGAGGCACAAGACCTACATAGTATCTCAGAACTTCAGAAGAGGTTTAATAAGCAACTCGGACAGATTTTGCGACAGGCTAACCCTTAAACCATTCACGAACAGGCTTTCTCAGCAGCTGCCAGTAAAAATGAGGTCCTGAAATCAATTCGACAACACCAGACTAGAACCAATCTACAAGGAGTTAAAAATAAAGCAGTCAGATGTAATCCTCTGAAAACCACCCTGCAGATTTTGCAGTAAGATTCTATTCTGATGAATGCTGAGCAAGCCAAATAAAATCTTAGTGGGAGTGATGTCATTATCCTGGCTTGTAGAGGGGGATTGCATTCCAGCACTTTACCTGTGAGAAATGGAACAGCCGATAATTGTGCTGGATTATGATGTTCATAAAACTCCTGGAAGTCCGTATCTGATACACAGGTTACCTGCAGCAACAATATCAACAGATTTTGAAACCTATCAATAAGGAAAGCCTGTCCCCCATTTGGCCAGGTCACATTTCTTTTAACTCCAGTTTCAAAATACCACTGACACAATTGGTGTATTTGAACTGTGAAAGCAGCAGAAAAAATCGATTGCCCTAATGGAGATTTGTTCCTGGAAGTATCCACCTCCTCAGCAGTTAGAACTTTCAGGCTTTAGGAATATTTGGTCCTGACCATAAAGTGTTTGTCTGGCCAATGTGTGAAGTTTTAAATGAATTATTTCAATTTTGAGAGTGATGTTTCAAAACTAATTTAAGCTAAGAAACAGTCAAGGAAAATAAACCCTGGACAGGATATTCCATTACAGTCACATTACTTCCCTCCCCTGAGTACATGTTCTTCATGAGTGCTGCTATTGTGCTGTGGAGGGGAACTGTAACTGCATTTTAACTTTGGTGAGAATGTGTGTCTGTGCTCTTGGTGTTGGGTAACTGACCTATCCTTGCAGCAAGTAACAAGGACTTGGGAGCAGGCAGCATCCCTGCTGAAGTACTACAGCTTGATGGAGAGGAAGATCGGCCACGAATTTACAGCTTTATCTCTCACACCTGGGAAGAGGAGGATGTACTGTGGGGCTGGAGGTGGGGTTGGAGTGTTCACAGAAGCCATAAGCAGTGGGGTCTGCTGTAGGGAAAGTCATTGCCAGAATCCTCCTCCAGCTTCACATCCCAGTGGCTGAGGAGTTACTCCCAGAACTGCAGTGTCGACTCTGTCCATTTAGAGGCACAGTGAACATGGTCGTCATCTCGAGAAAACTCCAGAAGAAATGTAGGAAGCAACATCAACCACTATACCAGCTTTTTGACTTCCCAAAATCCTTTGATCTATCAATCAAGAGGGACTGTGGAGTATTCTTTGCACATTTGGCTGCTCTCAGATCCTCGGTCTCCCACGTGCTTCTGAGACATGATCTATCTACTGGAGGCACCTCAAAACTTATGGAGAGGCACTACTGACACTTTCTCTGCAAAAGCCACCAAATTCACTGGCAGGATACGGGAACCAACATCAGCATCCTCCCCCAGGTCAATATCCTTGGCACCGAGGCCTCTAATTACACTCAATCGATATACTGAACAGGTTATGTCGATCACAAGGCTGACACAAGGCACTTTATTCCTAACTCCATATCACAAGAAAATACCAAGTGAAATGATTCCAGAATTCTATCAAGGCCTCCTTTGAAAAGTGTCACATCCCACACTCTTCTGGGAATTGCTGGCTCATGACTGTTCAAAATGGAGCAGGAGCTTTCGGGCTGGCACTGAGAATTTCAAATCACTTTGGCAGGAACACATGGTAACCCAACATGGTGGAAGGAGCACACCCAAATTCCCTGGCTGCCTGACACTTAAAGCACCTTTGCCCTACCTGTGCAGTGTGCGTGAGTCCCACATTGGCCTCATTAACCAGCCTAAGACCCACAGAAGTGAAGTGAAAGCAAATCGTCTTTCACTCTGAAAGACTGTCTAAGATGAAGAAGAACAGCAAGATGTGCCATTGTAACATCCATGCATTCTTAAAAAGGATGGGACCAAACAAAACAAAGTGATGGCAGTTTGAATGCATTATAAGTATCCCCCTGTCCAAATATGACTGAAAATTTTGAGCAATGTGACAACTGGATTCTCTTCCAATTGTTATTATTGCTACCAATAACTTAAGTCTCTGATGTATGATTCACATTCATTCAAGTAGTTGTTCAATTGACTCCATAGAGCATCAGTTGAATGAGTCTTGGGTGACCATAAGGTTTCCATTAAAACTCCTAAGGCAAAAGGATATCTTTCAGTTTCTATACATCTTCCCTTCACAATAAATGTAACCATTTCACATTGCTTGCTTTAACTATTGGGTCTAATCAGTCAATGGTACAGTGATAACTGGCGATAAGTCAGGGTCCACCTAGAAGAATTTCCTCTTTTATTGTAGAATTGCATGATACTGTTTACCTTTGTCTGGTTGAGTCTACTTACCTCACATTAAAAGATTGATCCAGGTAAAATGTTCCAGCTTTTTTGTGCTGCAGTAGCATTTCTGACTTTAACAATAGATTCAAGTTTGTTAACCTAGTGAGAATATTGATCACATGGGGAAGTTGCTCAGACCGTGTCTGAATAAAAAAAACATAGAATATAGAACAGTACAGCACAGGATCAGGCCCTTTGGCCCATGATGCCTGTTTTGACCACAATGCCAATTTAAATTAACCCTACCTGCCTGTACATGGTCTATATCCCTCCATCTGCAGCCTATTCATGTGCCTGTCTAAATACCTTTTAAATATTGCTATTGTATCTGGTTCCAGGCACCCTACCACTCTGTATAAAAATAAATTGATCTCGCATTTGATATCTCCACCCTAGGAAAAAGACTCTTACTATTTACTGTTTCTATGCCTCTCATAACCTTATGCACTTCTATTAGGTCGCCCCTCAGTCTCCGACACTCCAGAGAAAACAACCCAAGTTTTTCTAACCTCTCCTAATAGCTAATAGTTTCTAATCCAGGTAACATCCTGGTGAACCCCTCTTGCACCCTCTCCAAAGCCTCCACATCCTTCCAACTCATTTATATGTATCACTAACAACAGATGTCCCAGCACTGGCCCCTGCGGAACATCATAACGTTCCTCAAAAGACCCAGTGTCTCCTTCTTGATATCAGGAGGTGATGGGTCTTTTGAAGAACATTAAGATGGATAAGTCCCCAGGGCCTGATGGGATCTATCCCAGTTTATTGAGAGAGGCAAGAGAGGAGATTGCTGGGGCCTTGACAGAGATATTTGTCCCATCCTAATGCTGATATAGTCCGTGTATACCAGAATGTTATCCTCTGCTTTTTTCCCCTCACAGAGTCCACAAGGAGCTGGACTGTAATGGAAACTTTATTTTAAAAAAAATGGGCAGGACTCTAAACTCATGAAACTCTGTTAGTATGGCAGACGTGCTGCGTGCATTTTTTCCACTACTTAATACTTAGTGTTGCACACAATCCTGCTTTGAAATCCTGGCCCTTCGTCCTAATACTCCATACCCAATAACACTGTGGACATGTCTGAACCAGAAGGACTGTAGCAGTTCAAGATGGTGGCTCACCACCATCTTTTCAAGGGCAATTAGAGATGGGCAACAAATTTGTCCTTGCCTTTGACACCCAGATCCGAAAAAAGAATGAATATTAAAAAAAAGCCCATGGCCTTTTGTCAAATAGGGGTATGTCATATCTTCTCCAGTGCTAAATTCTTTTAATCGACACAGTGCAGTCAATTCACTTTATTTCTTGTGATCATTACAAAACTGTAGATCTTTAACTTTAATATCGCCCACAATATAATGGGCTGCAAATTCCATACAGTAGCACAGTTGTTTAATTTACCAGGGAATTGTTTTATTTTTAATCTGAAAATTATTTGTTAAAAGCAAGTAACATCTCTGGACCCATATAGCATGACAGAACAACTATAATGCATTTGGCCATGTGTATGACAGGCACAGAGGTCTGTTGGGGCACAGTTGTGATGTAAACAAATGTGAGCAACGTACAATTGACATTGCTGCTGTGATATTCGAGCATGAACATATGCTTTGCACATGGATTCGAGCTCAAAAACTGAACAGGGCCTTCAGCGTCAATGATAGTCAAAGGGGCTTTCCCTACCTGAGCCACCATCCAAGACCATAGTAACACAGAGTTATGTTGAAGGCCCATTGACCTGAAATATTAACTCTGTTTCCCTCTCCGTAGATGCTATCTGACCTGCTGAGTGTTTCCAGTAATTTTCTGACTTTACTTCAATGTAGTAACTCCATTCATCCTCAGGGACAGTTCTTGTCGGATGTCTATGATCTCACAGTACATCCTTTGTTTTGGCCAGGGATGCTTGCTTTTGATAGAATTAGGTGCCATCAGCTGTCTGAGGCACATGGTATACATACTCAATATTCATTGTCACTCAAAGGTAAATCTACCTCAAGTTGTCTTGTTACTTGAATAAATGGTAATTGGATTATTATTGTCATATGTACCAAGATCCAGTGAAAAGCTTTGTTTTGCATGCCATCCAGACAGATCATTCCATACATAGGTACATCAAGGTAGTACAAAAGGAAAAACAATAAAACTATGCAGAATGTAGTGTTACAGTTACAGAGAAAATGCAGTGCAGGTAGACAAATAAGGTGCAAGGGCCATGACGAGGTAGATTGAGTAGTTCATCTTTATCGTACAAGAGGTCCATTCAAGGATCTTTTAACTGTGGGATAGAAGATGTCCTTGAGCTTGGTGGTATGTGTTTTTAAGCTTTAAGAACTCCCATTAAGGTGGGAAATTACTTCGGAATTATCATGTGACTGAGCAACTAATGCATATTTTTGGTGCAATTGCACATCAAAGATCTGAGATTCACAATTCTAACATGTATTGCATATTGCATAGCATGGATGTTAGAATTTTGGTCTTCAAAATTGGCAGAAGTCCTCCTTGCAAAACTGCATCTTTACATACAGAAAAATTTTTAGGTCAATATCTCTCAGCCATGTGATAAAGTGTAGGTGAGTTAGAATATTCAGCTCGTGGCATATGTATCTGATTTTGCACAAATTGGTCTTCATTGCCTGTCTTTCAGGTAACACAGATTGAAATACTGGAAACATCTCATTAGACAGTTGTTTCAATGTAATGGAATGGTTGAGAAGTTAGAGTAAAGTTGGTCACTGAGGATTAAAACTCTTAACAAAATAATCCATTTTTTATCACATTAGTAATTAAGTTAAAAACTCCTGAAAGGAATTTGATTATAACTTTTATCGGTGTGAGATTATCTGAACGAACTTTAGATATCAGGCAACAATCTGCCCTTTTCTGTAGAAAAAGGCATAGCCAAGAATGGCTTCAATTACCTTTGTATAATAATATATTGTATATTTATTTGATCCATATGCACTTTGTTCTTGGGTATATGCCAGATCTCACTGGACACTACTGGTTCCTTTTATATAACAGGAAACTAACAGTCAGGATAGACTCCTGCCAGAGATGGCATCGGTACAGAGAATAGAACAAAGAATTGACTGTCTGGCTAAATCCTCTGATTCAGAACATCCTTGTCTTGACCAGAAAATGCACTTTCTTGGAATTTCAGCTTGTCACCAATTTAAGCTCCATTCATTGAAATCTGGAGCTTATGCTTAGGAGAGCTGTGAGTTGTTAGTTGTTGAATTTTATCTCAGACTTTTAGATTTTTTTAAACCCTTGGTTCCTGATGTGGTTCTCTTGCACCTGCAAGTTTTGCTTGAAGCTTTTCCTTCAGGTTTCATTTGGTGAGATGGAAGTGGTCAAGTTTGCTGATGTCAACTTTTAAATTATACCACAGGAATCACTTTCAATGGGCAATTATTTTTGAGTAATCCAGATGTTAACAAGTAAAAGTAAGAACATAAGAGGCACAGGAACAGGAAAAGCTTTGAACTTGAATTTTTTATTGGATAATAATAATACTCCTGGTTGATGGTGCATACCTGAATAAATAAATCCATTTGCACACTTGCAAAATTATCAATTAATCAATGCCTGAAATATAATGTTTGAGCAATGCCACCTTCATTAATCGCTTTTGATAAAGAGAGGCATCCACTGTATAAGTCATGAGAACTAATCTAGGTGGTTACCTACTAGATTTGAAGTTTGGAAATGTTTTGCCTTACTTTATACTTAAAAAAAATATGAATGCCAAATCACACTGACATCTCGGGACTCAAATTTCATATACGGAAGTCCCTGACTTACGAACGCTCGACTTACGAACGCCCATACTTACGAACCGACCTCCGTAAAGCCTATTGTTTTAAAAAATCGAGTTACACACAATGGTTCGTACTAATGAACGGGTGGACTACTTTGCGCGACGCTCAAAACACTGCGCGTTTTAAGCGGTTCGTCGGCCCGAGGGAGAACAATGCCAAGCCATAATCATCGCTTCAAAGCGTAAATCTGATGCAAATGACAAACATTTGACTAATTGACGCTAGATGTGAACTGTACGTAACTGTTCCGATTTACATACAAGTTTGAATTACGAACAGACTCAAAAACGGAACTCGTTCGTAATGCGGGGACTCCCTGTATTTAACACTAGTGCAACAGTCTGAAAAAAAATACTGCCAGTACAGGATGCTGTCTGCATAAGTCTTTACAGATTTTAATTTTGGAAAAGTACAAATCTTGAATTTCAAAATTTAAAAAAAAATCAAGCACTTACTCTGAAAATAAGGTGCAAATCAATGTTCCAAAAGAGTGTGAAAACTAAATGCATCAGATTTTTATCATCAATTACATGAAAGTTTCATTCATTCTAATTTCTTCTTGATTTAGCAAATGTTTCATTATAGTTAAGTAGAAATTTGATTATGGATAACTTGATGTTTAATGTGACCTGTTATGTGATTATGAAAAATTGTGTTGATAGAAGTGAAATATGTAATTTCCTTACATTTTATCACATAAGTTGATCATAGTTTAAAAAATTAATACAGCACATAATGTCTACAATTAAATAATGCAAAATTAGGATTGAAACTCCATGTTTTTGTAAAATACCGAGATATGTAATTTTCATTTTTAATTAGGTGATCCCTTGCGATAACTGACCATTAGATGCAGATCAAGAACAAAATAATTGTGAATGAAATGAAGGGCTCTATCATTTCCAATACACAAGACTGCTTCTTTGAAGGCCAGTTCAACATGCTGAAGACCTCCTTGCCTTTCACACACAACTAAAAATCCTTATCATAAATGCTTCACAGTTTAAGCTCCATTTGAAGTGTCCTTTCTCATTTTCTACAATTTAGATTTTCATAATGATAATAGCTTGAGTAGCCATGTGTCATTTCCTTCTCTTATTCCCTGAGCCTTGCCTGTTCTGCAACCCCTGGTGTGAAGAGAAAGAAACTATATCTTTGTGCAGGAAATTAGATAAAAGACTTCCTCTTCCTCTCTGTGGACATCCGTGGTAATCACATTCTATTACAAATCATTACAGCCATTCAATTTTGACACATCACACAGAATTTGTACATGTTATTATCAGCAGAGAAATAACAGAGAGGTAGCATCCAGTCCAGTGCTTGTAATCTGACAACAGAATTCATGGTCCCTTTGTTCATGCGCTCTTATATTTTCCATGATAATGAAACATGTGACACTAAAGTGTAATTCTGGAGGGGAATGTGCTTTAAGCAAGTAGTCATGTTGCTGCTGCCCTCCAGAATTAGACACACAGAAATCTGCCTTATATGCTTATTCTTATGTTCACAGGTGCACAATTGTTTTTCAACTGGAACAAGCAGCAAGAGACCTCATTGCAGCCTTTTAAATGCATTATTCAGCCTGTGTTACTCAGCAGCACTGCGTGGAACAATGGTAGGAGCGCAACTAGACTCTCAGTTTTTAGGCAAATTATTTTACCGATATTACATTCAGCAGCTTGCCTGATAGTTTCTCCATGGAGATGCAAGGGTGAATGGCCTCCTTCTGTGCTGTAAATAGCTGAGATTTGGCATTCTTATTTGTTATTATTACTTGCAACCAATCAATTCCAACTGTGCTCAGAGACGATCAGGGACACAGTGAGGAAGACAAATGCACAACTTCACAAGGCTATGCCAACAGACCTTAATGTAGAGGACATTGAGGTACATGATGTTTTGCTGGCACTGACAGTGCAGAATAATTGGACTGTTGCCCTGGTATATCTCTGAAATACCTCACAGAAAGGATCTTCTACCATCTTTTTGTCTCCTTAATCTGGTGAAACCTGTATCATAGATCCCCAACAGCAGGATGTGGCTTGGGATGAGGAAGATGATGGTGAAGTGGATTCGCTGATGTCACTGGAGTTACAAATGCATGATTTCGCCATACCTCAGAAACTGCACACACTGGCCTCCTGCTATCTCATTCAAAGCCAGTGAAACAAGGCTACTCAGCACAGCCCACCAGAGGTGCAGCCAGTAACAGCTCCATGTGAGGAACCAGGCGGCAAGGGATGAAGGTCACATTAGTCCTATGTACCTTCTGCACGGTGCTAAAAGTCAACCACTTCTCACAGACAACACCAGCAGGTTCAGGGAAATTCCACCTGACCAAGTTGCACACTGTCTTGACTTGGAAATGTATCCCCATTCCTTTATTGCTCACAGTACATCCTAGAACTCCATACAGTTACGGACTAGGTTACTGTTGGTGAATGTCCCTTTAAGATTATGTGTGTATGTGTGTGTGTGTTTGTGTGTGTGTGTGTGTGTGATGACGTCAACAGATAACAAAGGACAGAATGACATTTTTGAAGCAGTCAGTCAGAGTCAGTCGGAGGAGAAGAGAAAGACACCAGCCTGCTAGTCTCTATTGATGGATGAAAAACAGTAACTGTGCCTGTCACTACAATCCACGTATGGATTCCACTTTGTCATTAACCTGCAGAAGGAAACAGGTATTTGTGTGAATGGCCACAATTCGAGAGCCTTTTGGGGTGAGGCGGATGCAGTGGAGTGGTCACTGCTGAGGTGTCATTTGGGTTCCACCGTGGAACATCTGGATTTTGTAATTACTCTCTATTTTCTCTCTACATCTACATTTTGTCTTCAGTCGACGGTGGTTGTTGAAGAAGGCTTTGCTCACGTTTCACCTTATGGCTTGCTGAACTGAACTTTAAGAACCATTCCTGGACGGAGTTTGGGAATTTGCCACACACACACTACGAGTTTAGTTTTGGGGGTTAATGTTTTAAGATTTAACATTTTTACTTCTAACACTCCAACATTTTTACTTTTATTTTTCTTATTATTCATAAGTAGTTATTAATAATGTAGTTTTTACCACTGATACATGACTGGGTGTGTTTCTTTTGTTGCTGGTATGTAACAATACCCAGGGACATTACATAGAAGTGATTAAAGAAGGTGGCTCACGGACACCTTATCAAAGGCAATTGGGGATGGGCAATAAACGCTGGGCAGGCCCACATCCTGAAAAATACCCCGACCCTTAGATGAGATCTAGAAGGAGCGTGAGAGTGGATGGTCATAGGATACATCATATTTGTTACTCCCAAGTGTCCATGATATTTTTTAAGTTGATGGAGGTTGGAGAGAGGACGATCCTTAAATCTGCTTGTATTCTGATGCCGTGGGAACTGTCCCCTGTCCTTAGGCAGAATGGCAACAACAAAAAAGGCTGCCTACAAATTTGTTTCCTGCCGGCTGAAATCTGTTTGTAAAGATCTCCAGCCTCTCCTCTGACAAGAGCTCCTCACTTCCACCTTTAACAGCTGATATCAACTGCAGCTGGCTCTCATTGAACTGAGTGCAACTTGCCCCGAGCACAGCAGCTGTGTAAAGTCCGGAAACTTCGTAAGTCTTGTGCCATCGGCTGTCATTCTGACCCAAGCAGAAATAAGTCAGTGGCTGCAACGCAGGCGGATCCTGCGTAGCTTCAGGATTGCGAGGGGGATTCAGGAAACCGCTTGGGTCAGATGGAAAAGGCTGGTGGTTGACTTGCTTCGTCAATAAACAAAAACTTGTAGCATTACTCCAGCACTGGCAACTACAAAGAAATTCTTAATTCCTTTGTACTACTCACCCTTTTAAGTAGTGCATGGTCCAATCTTTTTCTTTCCTCTTTGTGGCAAATGTGATTAGCGTGTGTTCACTATTACACATACAATCGGAAGTTATTTTATTTTGTGGTCTCATGCAAGTGTGGGGAATAATTATCTTAAATTTTTGAGTTAATCCACAGGAAATAAGATTAGATTCCGCAGGCTAAAAGCCCGACCGAATAGAGTAGAAAGTTAAACATGGTTTAATTCGAACTCTGCCTGAGAGAGGAATGCAGCAAAGTTTATCAATCTGGTGGACAATGAATCCAAGAAAAATGACATTGATGCACAATGTTACCGAAGTAAACGATTTAAAGCAGGGCACGCTATAAATCGAACAAAGACGACCACATAATGATTGTGGAGTCACAACTACCAGAGGTTTTTCTTTGGTGGTGGGGGGTTGAGGGAGAAAGAGTCAGAAGTTATGCTCCAAGGGCCCTGAATAGCGCACATTTAGCGCACACAATTACGAGTGCAATCCAGTTTTTAGATAAAGATGTCTATCTTGAGAAAACTCCACTTCATTGAAGCAAAGAATGCACCAATGGTAATACCTTTTCATGCGGTAAAGTACAAAGTTAATTTGGAGACACACACGTGTGTGTGTGTGTGTGTGTATATATATATATTATATATACTTTGCGGTAGCAGGGGAGGAATAAAGTGATGTGAGGGAATACTTGGTTAAAAACAGTAGATTTTTGAAGATGAAGAGGGAAAGAAGGGTGAAAGAATTCCAGAGCAGAGGTCCGAACTTTGATGTTCTCTTGTCAGTGAGAGAGATGTGAAGAAGTGGAACCAATGGTAAAAGATCACCTTGTGCAAGCGGAGTGCAAGAAGTTTGTTGTGATGTAGTGAGATAAATTCTATCGATTGATTTCTAAATGGGGAAAAACTTTTGAATTCAGAAAGCTGAGTTCTGAGAATCCAATAAAAGAAGTATAGAAAAGTTCAAGTGACCCTTTGCTAACTGAATTCACTATCACCTTATCCTACCTGCATAGTAAGAATAGGCCATTTAGTCCCTCATCTCTGCTCATTGTCAATAATGGTTTATTTCTGACAGTGCTACTTTCTTGCACTAACCCCATATCCGCTGATTTCCTTATTATCCAAAAATCTATCTTTGTCTGTCTTGAATATACTCAGGCAACTGAACATTCAGAGCTCTTTTGGGTAGAGAATTCCAAACGTTCAGTACCCTCGGGGTGAAGACATTTCTAATCATCTTTATCTTGAAGGGCCCACCCCTTTTTTAATGCTTGATTCTAGGTTGTCTAGGCAGGGGAAGCATTAACCACAGCTACCCGGTCACGTCCCATAATAATCTTCTATGTTTTAGTGTGATCACTCCAGGGTATTGGATGAGTTTGAGTTTTTCATGGTTGGCAAGGAAACCGTTGGAATAAGTTAGGCGGAGACTAAGATGTGAATGTGGGTATCAGCAGTAATTGAATCGATTGGGACAGGCAATATTGTAGACATGGATTAATGATTTTGATAACGCATTGGATATTGTGCTTAAAGCATCAGAGTCACAAACAGGATAAAAAAGTCCACAGTCAGGTTCTACCTGCAAAGGAAGGAAATTAAGTTAGGGTTCACAATTCTGAATTTTTGTTTTAAACCAAAAATAGTTTTGGCTTTGCAAGTTTTAATTTGAAGATAGTTCCAAGTCATCTGTGACCTGATATTGGGCAAGAAGTGAAGATAGTGCAGTAACAATTTGAGGATAATTTGTGGAGAAGCACATCTAGGTGTTGTTAGCAAACCTATGGCAGCTAAATCCACGTCAACAGGTAGCAGACGTTTTGAGGGAAAACTAGTCATTCAACATGGAAGCTTGAAGTGCGCTCAAAATAACAATTTGACTTCGAAGGAGAAACCATTATTTTGCATCCTCTCTTACTTTAGCAAATAGATTTTCTTTTTGAGAGGTTGATTGATTCAGTGGGCCAGCACACAACATAAGTATAAAGACATTCACAAGACAATAAAACAATATTGTGTTATGTTCATCTGTATAGTTTTATAGCAATCATATGATTCAATAAAAGCACAATTGTTAATGATTATCATGGATGCAATAGCACTTTTCCTTTTCACATGTCAAATTTTGAAAGAGGCAAGAATTCACCAGATCCTCCGTTAAATTATCATAAATGAATTTACAGACTTGTGACATTGGGTTCTAGCAATCACATATCACCTAATGGGAGTCCTGTTTGTCAATATATCCACAAGGTTAGATTTGTTACCATTCTCACTACTTTATATACTGGCTGCTGAATATGCCATATGATGCCAAAATAGCTTGTATATTTCTAATTTGAAGATAATTCTCAAAAAAGCCCAAGAACAACATTAATATAAATTAATTTTTTTGACTCATTACAAGAAAATCTAGCTTGAGGCTGGCAGCCATTAACAGTTTTAGTTACTGGTTTTAATTATTGTTGATTGTTACTTTTGTAGTTGTATGAATTTTGAAAGAAACACCTTTGACAAGCTACTTTTGTCAGTATTTTATCCTGATTTAATTGTATACAGTCTGTCAGAAAAATGGCTTGGTAGCTACTTGAACCAATTCATTGTTTCTCACGTTCCCTGTAGCGTCAGAGGCCATCCCTTCCCCAGCTCAATTTCCTCTCTTGCTCAGACCCCTGCAGTGATGCTGCTCTAATGGTGTGTTTATACTGCAATGTTATAACTATGTCCAGAGTTAGGGCTTGACCTGACAGTGGACAGAATCAGTGTGGGACTCTGTGGAGTGGATAGCCTCTCAATTGCTTCTGTTTGATACCTCACGGAGTGTAACTTTAAAGTGATGTCAAGCTAGGTTTAAAGAGTGTTTGGGGACACTTTGGTCCCCTTGGGCACTTTTTTAAAGCTACCCTGCAAAATATTTATAGATACTGCCATTTTTGCCCTCTCTAAATGTTTCAGTTCCAATCAATGCTTACATGTAAGCATGCATGCACAAAGTTTTCCCCTAGTAGGATAGATGTCCTGGTAAAAACTTGACAACTAGGTGACCCACTGCCTCAATGTCTGAAACCAGCTTCTGCGGTATAAATGCTGCAAAAGTGATCTGCAAATGAGACCGACCTCTGTGAATAGTTTAGCGAAGGTCTGAGAGGCAGGGTTACCTGTTTTGTGACCTTTTATCAAACTTCACAATGGAATAATGATAAACAAGCAGTGAATCTAAGGGCAGAGAGTCTCCTGCCTCCAGGGATCAAAGGGATCAATTTACAATCCATTTTTTCCTCAGACTCATGACATGCTTCAACTTAAATGCATTGTTTTAGAGGGTGATGGAGAACATTGTACAACCTTGTCTGTGATTTAGTGTTTTAGTGATTGTGACTTTTATTATATTTTAGCAGAAGTCAAGGATTATGTACTTTAAAGCTTTATCAAACTTTTTTATAATATTTATGTTAGTATCTGACTGGTTTTAGCATGGAAAGTAGCAGGTTAAGGGGAATGGAATTTACTTTAACTATGTGTGAAATATCATGAAAAAATAGAATGGAAAATTTTGCTGTCAAATGTAACTCCAATAAATGTCTTTCACTGACATTTTATATTGAGTGCTGCTCAGTAAGTGCAATTAAACATATTTAACTGGATATTGAGATATCATCCAACAACGTACTATATGGATTTCCACAATAAATTGCAGGAAATTGGCTGATTATCCAAGTTGAGACAAAAATGAATAAAATGTTAATCCTCTAATTTTCTCAGAGGGTTTTTATAGCTTCTATGAAAATGTGGTTTAACTATTAAGATGATATATTTTCTCCTCCCGAGCCATTTTCCTCCCTAAGTACAATAATAGAACGCTGAGGTTATGTTTCCACTGGTGCTCGTAGTTCAGCAACATACTGGGCAATGAGAGTTGGCACTGCAGTTTGGAACACAGCTAAAACATACTTGATTCTCACTGGTGCCCCACACATACTATCCCAGCTAAACACTTGGTAGTGAGCAGAATTGGAAATCATAGAACTATTTGAATAGTTACACTATGGATGGAGAACATTTGTCCCATTGAGTGCATGCTAGCTTTCAAGAGCAGTTCAATTAATTTGTGGCCCTGCAATTTCTTCTTCCTCAAGTATCCCTTTTAAAAGAAATGCTTCCACCACCCTTTCAGACAATGACACTTTAGGATGTGAAGAGGTTTCAGCTCATGCCACCCTGGTTCTTTTGCCATTCACTTTACATTTGTATACTTTAGTTCTCAACCTTTCTGCCAATGGAAGCAGTTTCTCTTACTTAGTTTAGACTTCTGTGCTTTTGAAACATCCCTATCAAATCACCTCTCAAACTTCTCCACTCTAAGGAAAACAATACCAGCTTATTTAGTCTGTCCAAGTAGCTGGACATCTCTGGCATCATTCTATTAAATCTTTTCTACACTCTCCAGAGCCTTCACATCTTTTTGATTTGGAATTGGATGCTGCATTCAACTTCCAGCTGAGCCAGAGCTTTATTGAGGTTCAACACAACTTCCTTGCATTTCTACTCTGTGCCTAGGGTCCCATATGTTCTTTAAAACACTTTCTCAACCTGAGCAGCCATTTTCAAAATCTGTGTGTAAATACACTAAGGTCTCTTTGCTTTTGCTCCCCTTTAGATTTCTTTCCCTTACTTTGTAATGCCTTTCTGTGTTCTTCCTACCGATATGTATTAGTTAGTACCTTTCTGTGCTGAAACACTTCCTCACCAAGTTTGTTGATTATTTTGCTCTCCACCAGGCCAGATTCAGAAGAATCTCCACATAACAGCTTTGGTCAGCATAGATAAGGGAACAAACTTTCTTTTTGTTAAAATAGTTTGAGTTAGGAGTTAGAAAAACTCTTAGGTTTTCAGCACAAAACTCTGACCAAACTGATGAATCTGACTGCAGGTAGTGGATAAGACTGTGATTTCTTTTCCCCCAGTATCATTGTTCTTACTACATAAATAGAGGCTGTCAAAATTGTGCCTGGTGTTTGAATGCTATAGGTATCAGTTTAGCTGGAATTTTATGTACAATGTGTGCATGCATATTTTGGTATGTCTCATGGTGTCGTGAAGTGTAGTAGCATGTGCATTGCTCATGCCTACCAGAGATGTGCAGTGTACAGAGATCTTAGGATCAACCTTCCTGCTATGGCGATTTGATGGCAGTGCTGCCAAATTAGGCCATGAAATTAATGCTATGATTTAAAATGTGCTTGGCAACAGGAAGACCTCCCTCACTCTCCCAACACTCCCACCACCATCAGCCCATTTCAAAGGGATCAAAAATTACTTTCCGGTTTGCTGGTGATTGATTGGAAGGAGAGTTGCTTTACCCAGGGTAGTAAATCCCTTGCTGCTCCTGCACATCTCTGGATTCTTGTGTGGCACCTTGTAGGCACTGTTAGTGCATTTGGTGGCTGCTTGTAGTATTGGAAAAGCCCCATTGTTGCAAATCTCCACAATCATTCTGTCTTCTGCTCGGTGCCAAGGCAGTTTTGAATTCAGCTCTCCCTTGTTGTTGTCCTTCTGTCTCCTCGTTAATGACACGGAGTGCTGCAAGATCTAAGTTTGTTTTTGCTCTATTTCTGCTGTTTTTGGCACTGATTTGGAAAAACCAAGAGACAAAGAAGTTTTCAGTTACCATCATCATCACTGCCACTGGCAACTGGATTCTTCCTCCGCACTGTGGCTGCTGTATGTAGCAGATCTCTGTGAGTACCTTCTTTGAGAAGCAGAGACCCTTTACACATTGCTGTTTGCCCAGATAGATGCAGTAGAGCTGCTCCCAAAACCTTTGGTAGATAAGGTCTCCTGCTGAAAGACTTTCTCCTCCTCCTTCTCCTGCTCTATGAACCCTCTTCATACTGCTTAATTGCAAGATCAAGGAGCAAAGAATGTGAGGCAAGGAATGTCCTCTTAGCTGACTCTATTCTCCCAGGCTGCAGGGGTTTGGAGAACTGTAAAAGTATTGGTGAGGTGGTGGGACCTGATCACAAATGCTCCACAGCACCAGTCATATCTCAGCAATCCTTGTACCCAGTGCCATGATGGCCACTGCAGCACACTCTACATTGGGTGATTTCTGCCTGTGTAGCAGTGCAAGGTGAGACATTGGTCATCAGATGCTGAATGATGGTCAGGTCTGCGTGTGTTGAAATGGAGATTCTCCCCATGTTCATGCATGGTCATCAGGCTCTGTATAAAGCCCATTGCAAAGTTGGAACTGTCCTCCCCATGCCCTTTAATATATGTCAACCATTCCTTCTAACAGGCCTGCCAATGACCAAGCACTAAAGCTTCTTAGTGTCAATGCCCATTAGGCTTCTCCTGGAAGCTGTGTTTTAGAATCCTCATCTGAGTCTCTACTGGAGCAGAACTCATATCTGACCGTGCCCTCAGGGAGCTGGCACCTCTCCTGTCCTTCCCTCTTGCCATAGCCTGAGGAGTCTTGATGGTGTGGATGTGAAGAAGATGTTCCCTCTTATGGGAGGATTTCGAACCATAGATCCCTGTTCCAAACTAAGAGGTCATCCAGCTAAGGCAGAGATGAAAGAATTTTTTATTAAGAGTTTAGAAGAGTGAGAGGGGACTTGACTGAAATATGCAAAATCCTGAGAGTTCCTGAAAGGGTGCATGTGGAGATGATGATTCTTCTTGTGGGAGAATTTAGAACTAAGCATCACTGTTTTTTTAAAAAAAATCCCTAAATGATTAGTCACTCATGCATTTCACAGATGAGGCAACTTTCTTTTTCCTTTAGAGGTCATGAATCTTTGAAGCTCTCTTGCTCAAAGGACGGTGGAAGCAGAGTCCTCGAATACTTTTAAGGTAGATTCTTGCTATGCAAAGGAGCAAAAGACTATTGTGAATGAGTGGAACTGCAGAGTTGAGGTTACAGTCAGATCAACTATAATCTCACTGAGTGGCAGGGAAGGCTTGAGGGGCTGAATAGCCTGCCTGTTTCTAATTTGTACATTTATGTTCACAAGTCACATGCCCAATAATACATCATGTGAAGGTCCCACCTGTATGTTCACCTCTGCAGATTATAAAGTGTCAGAATCTGAACTGGCAGTCATAGAGTCAAATTGAATAAAAGGGTAGTTCTTCATTGCATGCTTGCTACTGAGCTGCCCCACATGGCCAGCTGGAAGTTCTTGGCCACCCAGAAGTTCCTGGCCACCCAAAGAAGAAAAGGTACAGAGGAGTGAGGGTTGTAAGTAAAAGGTACATACTTCTTTTCACTTTGTTTATGAGACTAAGGAATTACTCAATAAACTGGCATATTTTGCCCGTTCCTAATTGTCTGAATTGACTGGGCAGTTACGAGTCAACCACATGGTTGTAGATCTGGCATAATTTAGAAACCAAACATGTCAGGACAGGGGATTTCCTTCCTTGAAAGTCACCTGTAAACCAGTTAACTTTTAACAGCAATCTGGTAGTTTCATGATCACCATTACCAATACTGGTTTTTTATTCTAGATTACTTAATTTGCTGCATTTGAATTCCCCAGCTGCTATGGACTGATTTTGAAACTCAGGCCTCTGAATTATTTGGAGGTCTCAGTAAGAGGTCTCAGTGGTCTCAGTAATTAATACCACTTTATTATTGTACCCTATCTTACGCTATCTACAGCTTGTAAAGCAAGAGATTGTCGGACTGTGATTATGGGGAATAGGGGTTGATGGAATGTTAGAAGAAGGACCTTTCTCCTCCTCCTCCACTTGTCCAGTAAGGCTTCTGGAGTCACATTGGAAAATTGAACAGCTGCTGCTACCAATAGGCGTCCATCTCATTCAGCAAATTTTCTTGAATGACTTCTACCACAGGTCCAGCCATGACAAACCTCCCCTTTAAATGGTGCAGGTATGGCTTTTATCAGTGCTAAATTGCTTGATAGCCATTCACAATACTGAAGTCTGAGATTATGCACTAACGTAGTAAACAACATGATTGGTGCTGACCAGTCACTGAAGTCATGGTAATAAGGCTACAAAATTAGTTTTCTATTTGCCTTTCACCATTGGGTTCACACGTTATTTAATAAAATTGGAGGCCAATTCCAAGTAAGTTTATTTTTGGAGAAACTGAACCATTGGATGAAATGAATAAAGTAACTACTTTGCATCTATGTACTTGTGCACCACTCCAGGGTGTGATGTCATTGCTCAATACAGTATGCTGAAGTTGCATAATATGTGTAGGCCCCATAGCATTTCAAGGGTCATTTCTATAAGAGAGCCAGTCAAATCCTTGACATGTAAAACAATGCCTCACCAAGAATAAAGGACTTCTCAATAGAATGACTTGTGAAGTTACTTTATAGATGAAAAACATGAAATAAAGTATGAGAGAAGTTATAGAAATAAAACCTGTATATGAGAACAAATGAACTGCTAGGAGAGAGGGAACAGGCAGAGGAAAGTAAAGAAAGACATGAATATATCATAAACATATTAAAGGATCTCCTCCAAACTTCTGTTTTGAAAATAATGGGCTAGAACCTGTCAACAGTGATAGAACATCAAACTCCTGTTTGCAGACTGGTGACATGAACTCGTTGGACAGTAAATCTGATCCAAAATCACATGGTTCTGTGCTGTTGTCATGTGGATGGGCTTGAACAAGCCCCTCCCAAAAAAAATGCTTGAGAGTTTTGATAATCATCAATGCCAAACTATTGAGCTTAGTCAGCTAAGAAAATAACAACATAAAAAAATAGAAACAGGAGTGGGCAACTTATCCCTCTCCCCCTGGTCCCACTCGTGCCTGCTCCACCATTCAGTAAGTTCATGGCAGATCTTTTGCCACTTTCTGTAGTAACCCCATATCCCTTGATTCTCCTAATATCCAAAAATCCTGAATATACTCAGTAACTGAACTTCCACAGCACTCTTGGGTAGAGCATTCCAAAGATTCAGTACCCAGTGGCTGAAGAAATTCCTTCTGCTCACAGTTTTGAATGGCTAACCTCTTATTTTGAGAGTGTGACCCCTGGTTCTTGACACCCAGCCAGATGAAACATCATTCCTGTCAAGCCCCACAAGAAAACTGTCAAGTTTTTATGAATGCTTCTGAACCCAGATGCATTCAAAATCTATTAAAGATGAATTAAATAAAAATAACCACTTAAAACACTTTTAAATATTTAAAGCTATTTAAAGAAACACAGTTTGTTAAAAAAGAACCTTATATTTATTTGAACCTGTCTTCTCCATTCAAATAAAGTGGCTTGCTGTTCCAGCATCATGTCTAACCCAGCACAGGCTTTAATGGGAAGATTGGCCAGTTCTGGAGAAACTCAGCACACTTGTACTCTCACACTGAACCCCTTGTGAAGTCCACATTAAACTATCAGCAAAATCCAGTCAGCAAGTTCAGTACTGCTATGTTCAGGGATTAATGCTGGCAGCTTTCTGAGGAACTGGTGGCATTTTAGAGCAAGTTCTGGCATAAAGTAACATTTTAAATTCCTCAGTGATTGTCTATGCCTCAGCTTGTGACACTTCGTCAGGGTCCCAGATCATCAGAGTTGACTTACCATGGTCAATTTTTCATGCTTTACCTTTCTGCCATTTAATTATCTCCTTATTTCTGGACAGGCAATTCTGTTCATTTTCTTACTTGTGTGTTTGTGTCATTTGTACCTTATCTTAACTCTTCTTGTTTTTTTTTAAATGCTATTCTATTGTAATATTCTCCAGTCCATATATTAAACTGTCGTCCTTCTGCATATTTGATGCCTGGCCCACTGTGTGTTTCAGAATGTCTTTCTTTTGTTTCACATATCTAAAATCTGCACTGTTTTACTTCCTCTTCACCGGTTAGACATTGTATGTCATATAATTACAAAGGAACACTGGGTATGGACAACAATGGTAAAAGAGCAGGGCAGAAAGTCTTTGCTAAAATTAAATTCCACTGTGATTTCTGCTGCTGTGCTATCTTGAAATATTGGTGGTCCTGCAAGCAGTTGTCAGTAATCACATCTCCTCAGATTTGTCGGTACACTATTAATTATCTCACTTTTAGAAATGCAGCCAAAAGAAGGCAGAAAACTTTTATTACATTAAGATAAATGCCATGCCAAGTTTGGTGCCAGTGGCTGAAATGCAAACAAAATGGATTGCTGAAAATATCACAAATACACAAAAGTTCTAAATTACATAGCAGTTATAGCCTGGGAACAGGCTGTTCAGCTCACCTAGGCTGTGTGGATGTTACCTTTCCAAATGACTGTTGTGTATAACTCTACGTGTCACCTTGCTCCGAGTTCCTCTGTTCTCTGCTTCAATCACCTATGTAGACTACAATGAAATGTCTATTTACTGCTATGTTCAGTTACTAACTCCTCTATATATCTTTGCCCCCCCCCAACCCTTGTGAAACAGTTTTGCCCTAAACCTTTATATTTAAAAAAAAGGATATGATTTTTGGGTTCTGAAATTTGGGCTAGCTTCTGATGAACAGGAGGTGAATGCTCGCTTTCCCACAGCACCGCAAAATCACATCACACCAATTTGGCTTTTTTCTTGCGTATTGATCACAAGTCATGAAAATCCCAATTTCAATTATACTCTTTGGAAGTTATGGACCCATCTAACAGCAACACGGTATTGTCACTTTTGCCTTTTTCAGCCACATAGTTAACAGAAGCACTGCAGTATGTGCATTGGTAAGAGGGATTTCTTTTCATTTATTGTCGAGGCACTTAAAATGATTAGTCTGGCTTCGAGCAATGTGTTGCACCTGACTTTGATTTTAGCATGTCACTTCTTTTAAGGAAATGAGCTGTTTCGAGTGAACAGGAAATTGAGGACTGGCATACATTACCCTACCTAAAAAAAAAGTAACAACAATTATTCTCATTGAGTCCCTTCAGATCCATTCATTTTCGAACAATTAAAATTACAGTCTTGCTTTTATTAAGGAAGTTGTAATATCTTAGTGCAATTCCTCATCTGCTTATATTAGACAAATAAATATCACCAAAATCTGGAGCCTATTGGACTCGCATAAACACTCAGCTTGAAATATGCCTGTTTAAGTCATCATGGAGCAAAACATGAAATCTTCCTATTTCCTTTCCTTGGTGAAAATGCATCAGAAAAATGCCAGATTTTAAATGTTGAAGAGTCAGACTGCCATCCTATAACTAATGAAAAGTCCAAGCTAGAGTAATCCATGGAGATTTAAATGTGATTTGTGAATTAATGACTCCTGCTTGATTAGGGTCCATTGGTTTTGCTCGCTTTTTGCCACATTTCAAGTTTTCATTTTTTTTTTGCCAAGTCAAACATGAGTCACTGTCCCCAGTGTTGAAAATTGTAGGTGTCATTGGGATTTGGGGAATTTGAATTCATAAGTTTTATTATTACTTGTCATCTAACTTGGAAAAGGTACATCCAGTTCCCAGCAACCTAAGAGACAATATATATATTTCCAGGGTATCCATCATTGGTTACCTAATGCCAGGTATTTTGGCCAGATGGAATGATTCTCTCTTCAGAGGATAAAAGCCCTCATGTTTTTATAAAAGTTGGATGTTTAATTTGGCCTTAACTTTTTTTGTGTAGTAATGGCATTGCCCATTATGTTGTTTGTGTTACAGGACATATGAGAGGCTTAAGATGAGGAAGAGGCACATGGATTTGTTGTAACCATGTCCTTTTAGCCACCAGAGATATTGCTTTCTTTTGATTGGAAAAGCATCCTGTGTTATAAAATTTAAACAAAGTCGGGAATGAAGAAAAATACTAGCCCAACAAAGCTCATCGCTCCAAGGAGTTGCGTGATTTAAAAATCAGGAGAATGAAACGCAGACCAAGTCTGTCTTGCTAACAGTCTAGCATGGAAGAAGTTAATTAACAGACTGATAAATTCATTTATATGTGTTACAGTTTTATTCTTTTCAGCTGAGTTGTCATAAGGCCATAAAAACACAAGGCATGATAGTCCAGGATATCAGTGATCCAGTACATTTCTGAAGTTAGAAACTTTATCTATTTTCACATATGGAGGAACTTCACTGATATTGTGAATAATTACGCTTTCCCAAGTGGGAAAAAACTGCTGAAATATGAAATATTATTAACTATATTTGATTGGAATTGAATTTCACCATTGCATAAGGCAAATTAAATCTGTGCACGTGTAAGTATGCTGCAGTGTGTCATGCTTTACCACGTGGAGACCATTTTGTAGGCTTTTGAAAGTGAAATTTTGAAAGTAGGTCTGTTGCTTGATAGGTCTCTGCAATGCAAGGCAGTTATGCGTAAGGATATTGATTCCTACCAGAGGATTTGGAAATTCAAATCAAATAAAACTGAATGTGGTTGATATTTCACTAGTTACCATGATACTTTTGAATTGTTTTGCTTTTTGATATGCAAAATATTTCCATCTAATGGAGATTTCCTGTAATGTGGCTGTGTATTTTGATCTTTAACATGCTGCTCCCAAAGGTAGAAGTGTTCACTTAACTTTCCTTTACATATTTAAATACAGTAAACAAAAGGAATTCATTCATTCACTATTTTGCTAAATTTCTGTTATTTCTTTTCACATAACCATCTTTATGCTGATGTGTTAAGTAAATGAAATTCAAGCCCTTTGGTGACTGCCATTCAACTCAGTGCAAATACAGGCCTGTGCTGTGAAGGGATTCACTTGCAAGGGAACATGAATGTTTGGATGAATTTAAAGGTCAGATGAATAATCTTACCACAGTTGTCAGAGTAATATACACCTCAGATCTTCATAGATGTAAATTCTGTTTAAAATGGACTGAATAAATGAAATACCACAGGAAACTCTCCTGCTCTGCAGGATAGTCAGGTCACTCACACCAGTAAAGAAAAGCCAAATTGTTCTTTATAATGCTCAGCAATAAGCTTTCCCTCTCTTTCAAGCATTGAGTAATGTTGGTCTTTCATGACCTAAGCGTCTTTCGAGTGCTTAGAGCTATTGAAGAACTACTGAATGGTGACAACACTTAATTGAATGTAAAGCTCTATGAGACCGCCTGA
Organism: Pristis pectinata; assembly: GCF_009764475.1. Classification (NCBI taxonomy): domain Eukaryota; kingdom Metazoa; phylum Chordata; class Chondrichthyes; order Rhinopristiformes; family Pristidae; genus Pristis; species Pristis pectinata. The sequence goes on from NC_067419.1 coordinate 33,354,217, forward strand.
GATTATAAAAGGTGCTGTATAAGTACAATTTTTTTTTAATCTGACATGTTATTTGGTATAAATATCAATTGCACTGCCATTGGGAGCATGATTTAAATTTAACAATTGTTGTGAGCTCCTGGGGCTCTGAAAACTCATTGTTAAAGGGAAGTGGGAGTGCCATCTCAGGATAAATGCAGTATACTGTGTTTCTTGTGGACTGGGAGCAGCATGGATCATCTCCCAACGCTTGAGAAAGACTTCCTTGGATCCTGTTCTCTCTTCTGCCTCATTACAACCAGCACCAGCCTCCGACCTCCACCTTGTGCTTCCTACCCTGATGCCATACCTGCCAATCTCTTCAAATCCTCACCTCTGGCCATTTCCTCACGTCGCCTTCTTTCCAATTATCTGTGACCATCCCTCGGGGTTTCTGACCAGGACATCTTGTTGCTGGTTCAACCACTCTGCAGAAGACTAGTTGTCATGTGCTGGGTAGGAAACAGATTTTTAAAAAATCGCAATGTGTCCCCAACATTAAATTCCACAGATCCTATGGGTTCTTGGCCATGATCTGTTCCCTGGCCACTTTTGAATCAGAATCAGGTTTATTATCACTGACACATGTCATGAAATTTGTTGTTTTGTGGCAGCAGTCCAGTGCAAGACATAAAAATTACTATAAGTTACAAAAAAATAAATAATGCAAAAGAGGAATGGCGAGGTCGTGTTCATGGGTCTGTGGACTGTTCAGAAATCTGATGGTGGAGGAGCAGAAGCTGTTCCTAAAAAATTGAGTGTATGTCTTCAGGCTCTTGTACCTCCTCCCCAATGGTAGTAATGAGATGAGGGCATGTCCTGGATGGTGAGGGTCCTTAATGATGGATGCCACCTTCTTGAGGCACCACCCCTTGAAGATGTCTTCGATGGTTCACACCATCCCTACTTCCCCATGAATATCAATGATTTGATCAAATTGGATTTAGTATTTACTTGGATTCATAATACCTAGATATAGTAGCATAATATTTCACTCCCACTTATGTCCCCTCTCTTATTTCTTTTTTTTTCAGTTCAGTGATGCTAATATTTGTGCTACTTTCCACACCAGTGCAAATATGGGTTACAATGCACAGTGCATTTCAATTTCCTGCATTTCTGCTTCCACCCACCTCCTCTCTTGGTCAGACAAAGGATAAGGTTCCTCTTGTTGTCATATTCTACCTCATCAGCCACTACGTTCAATGGATTATCCTCTGCAACTTCCATTACTTCCATCATGACAGCATCACCAGATTCATCTTCCATTCCCCTCCCACTGCAGTGTTCCAAAGAGACCATTTTGTCCAGGGCACCCTGATTCACTCTTACATCTCCACTGATTCTCGTGAAACTTCCCATGCAACTGCAAGAGAAGCAATGCCTGCCCTTTCACCTTCTCCCTTCCTACCACTTGGGACCCCAAATGTTCTTTCCAGTAATTTACTTGTATCGCTACAGTGAAGAAATCAAATGCAGATCAGGTGACCACCTTGCAGAATACTGCAGTTCAGTTTGCAAGATGACCTTGAACTTCCAGTCACCTCTCACTTTATTTCTGCTCCCACTCTGACCTCTGTATTTTGTATCCTACATTATTCACTTGATACCCGAGGTACACTCAAATTAAAATTGGGCACATTACAGTCCTTAGCACTCAGCACTGAATTCAACAACTTCAGATTATCAGCATTCTAGCTTTTGCATTCACCATTTATAGCTTTTCTCTTATGGCAATATTAGGGAATTATATTGCTTCTCCTTCTTATGCTTCCTCCAAATCTACATTTTGTTGGTCACCAATTCCTTTACTAACCTCTTTAACCCTGCACTATCATCCTTTTGTCATTTAATCTCCACTGCTTTCTACCCTATCTCACACTGCCCCCCAACTTTCACTCTTGTTTTATCTTTGACTTCTACCATTTTTGATTAAGGTCATCAATCTGAAGTGTTGACTCTGTTTCTCTGTTCACAGATGCTACACTTCTCCTTGTGTATTTCCAGCACTTTCTGCTTCTTTTATACTCCAGTAAGCTCACCTCTACTGTTAGCTAAGCCTGTGAATGGACAACTCATAAGGCCAGATGGCTGAGGGAAACTGACCTTTCTGTATCTCTTTTGGCACTCTTAGGGTTACTAGGAGTAAAAGTCATAACCAAAAGAATGGTACAGCTAATATTTTCAATATTTAACATGGCCTTCGCTGTCAGTAAGTTGTTTGGTTCTGGACCTGATTTTCTGATTGGCCAGTTGGAAATTCTTAAAATATAAACCAGATACCTGGTCTGGTTTTTGAAATAGAAGCCTTCTTCTTTGACATATCCGCTTCCATGAGGAAAAGTCACTCATGTTTTTCACAATTTTAGAGTAGCAGCATAAAAAGTAATGGGCTATCAACCCAAGATTCCAATGCTTGGCATTGCAGTTACTACTGCACCATTATCAAATGTTCTGTTTGTTTTAAGACTTGGCAAAAGCTGGCAACATTAAACAAAGTTGAACTGAACATTAATGTCAATTGATATGAAAAGGTAGAGTCCACATTTCTAAATTCTCTCAGCATCTGTTAGGCTTAATGTGTCATTTTTAATATCAACCCAAGGCATTTCTAGCTAAATTGTCTGCTTTTACTCTGCGCTTTTGTAGCTTTTGCATGGGTACTAATAGTGTCTCACCTAATTCTCATTAATAAAGTATCGTGTATGGTAGGGAGAATAGATTTTTTTAAAAATATTTTCATTCGGGTGCCACATCTAAGTGAGTAAGGTGCTGTATGCTTCAAAGATGCATATTCAAATAAGTCTGCAAATAACATAGCTTGTGATCAAAATGGCTATTGGCTTTCCTTTACATTGCACCCACAACAAAGGATTACCATGGTTGGTGCAATATTATACAATGCCATGCAACTAAAATCCAAACTTCAGTGTGGTAAGAAGGAAGTATGAGAGGGTTGTTATGGACTCAGTGAAAGTCCCTTTAAGATAGAGAGTGTGTGTGTATGTGTGTGTGGGGCGTGCTTACGTCAATAGAAGATAAAGGACGTAATGACGTTGTTGAAGAAGTCAGAAGAAGAAGAAGAAGGAGAGAGAGAGAGAAGGGAGAGAGACACCAGCTGCTTGTTTTCTCTATCGATGGATGAGAAACAATAACTGTGTTTGCCACTGAAATCCATGTATGGAAGTTGGAAGTAATCCGGTGGAGTTCACTTTGTTGCTGACCTGTAGAAGGAAACAGGTATTTGTGTGTGGACGACCACGGTTCGGATGCTTTTCGGGGTGAGGAAGTCACTACCGAGTAAACACTGAAGTGTCGTTTGGGTTCCATCGTGGAACATTTGGATTTCGTATGTACTCTCTCTATGTTTTTCTACATCTACATCTTATCTTCAGACAACGGTGGTTGTTGAAGAAGCCCTTGCTCATGTTTCACCTTATGGCTTGCGGAACTGAACTTTAAGAACCATTCAGGAACTGGGAGTTTTGGACTTTGTCACACACACACACACGACGAGTTTAGTTTTGGGGTTAACGTTCGAGGTTTAACATTTTTGAATTCTAACATACTAACATTTTAACTTTTATTTTACGTATTATCATAAGTAGTGATTAATAAAATAGTTTTTAACACTGAATCATGCTCAGTGTGTTTCTTTTGTTGCTGGTTTGTGACAGGGTAATATGAATCTCTGAATAGAAATAAAACTACATAAACAAAACTTACACAGACTTGCAAGCCATTACACGGAGCTGTAATTATGGTCTCAAGTTGATTTTGCTCAACAAATGTACTCATTTGTGCTTCTTCCCAGATCTCCAGCCAGAGTGCTTTGATTAAATGTATATTGTTTATAGACTCAGTGTACATGGTGTTAGTCCATGCAAATCGGTCCTTGTTAGTAGCAAATCAAGGGCCAGCAGAGCCTGGCTTAGAAATAAAGTGAACTCTTCAGTATAATTACTTATACCACAGTGTGGACCGCTCAAAATATCAAACCTCGAATAATATTTATTGCTTGAGTTTTACTTACCAACATTCTACATTACACAATTTTTTACCTTCCAATGAACAGTTGTATTTTCATTCAAGAACTTAAAAGTTTTTTAACTTCTATACTTCACATCAAATTATTTCACAAATAAATTCCAGTAAACAACTTCAGTTTGTAGAAAAGTATAAAATCACAGATGTTCGTGGTTTGATGTTCACTAGTAAGATCCGATGATATAATGATTTTCAGATGACAGCAGAATAGGTGGTGCTCTGGAATCAGAGAGGTATTTGAAAAATTACAGAATGAGTTGGTCAAAATATGTGAGTTGGTCAAAATATGTAAGTTGGCAACATAGTGCAGATGGAATTTATTGCAGGCAAGTTTAAAGAGCTGCACGTAAGAAGGAAAAATAGGCGCCTGTTGAAATAGTTAAGGATGAAGTTGAAAGAGACTAAGGAATCTTAATAGATTCAATGTTAAACATCTGGGGTTTCTCACTTCTACACTTACCCTGGCCATTTACTTAAATAGATGAAAAGTCGTGGACTGGCAAACAATGCTTCAGAAAACTCCAGCCTTCCCATCTCATCAATGCAGGGAAGCAATAAGCCGAACAATAAATTGAATGTCGAACAGTATAGCAGGAGGAGGTTGTAACCAAACTTTACAGTGCACCACTGGGACCACAACAAGAGTCCAGCTGCCAAACCTATCTGCAAAGGCAAAGTGAGTAACTTGGGTGCTGGACATGATACTGAGAGCATTTACAAGGCTGATCCCCAATGCGTCATGGAAATAAGTTGTAGGAAATTTTGATTTCTGGACTGGAAAGATATGAGCGCTTATTTTATATGATGTACAAGTTCATTAAGGAAAAAGGAAAGATTTTTTTTGATGTATTCATTTTTTTAGATCGAGCCATTGTTGGCATTTATTGCCCATTTCTAGTTGTCCATCAGAAGGAGTTAGTGAGCCACCTTTTTGAATTGCTGCAGCCTCTGTGGTAAAGGTATTCCACAGGGAGTTCCAAGATTTGGACCCAGCTATGATAAAAGAACAGCAAGATACTTCCAAGTCAGGATGGCATGAAACATGTAGGCGATAGTGTTCAAATGCACCTCAAGCCCTTTTCTTTCTTGGTGGTGGAGTTTGGGAGCTGTTGCCTGACTAGCTCTTTGAGTAACTGCAAAGAGCTAGTCAGGCAAGTGCACTTTGTAGTTCAAACTCACCATAGCCACTGTGCACTTATGATGGAGGTAATGAATGTTTCGGGTGGTAATCAAGCAGGCTGTTTGAGCTTCTTAAGTTGTTTGAAATACACTCATGCAGACAAGTGGGTAGTTTCATCACAAGTCCTTTTTGTGCCTAGTAGGTGCTGGAAAGGCTTTCAAGTGTCAAGAGGTGAGTGATTTGCTGCAGCATACCCAGCCTTTGACTTCTGTAGCCACAGCATTTAAGTGGTTGGTTGCAGCTGAGGTTCTGGAGAATGGTGACCCTGGGGTGCTGGTGATGGATAACTTGGTAGTGGGAACACTATTAAATATCAAGAGGAAGATGGTTATATTCTCTCTTGTTGGAGATTTATATTCTTTCTTGTTTGTTTTCTGGAACTTCTGTACTGTCAATATTACTTGCCGCTTATCACTCCATGCCTGAAAATTGTCTTGGTACATGCAGACATGGACTACTTCATTTTCTGAGATGTGAATGGAACTGAAAATTATGCAGTCATTAGCAAGATGGTTACCCTGAGGAACTCCTGCAGTGATGTCTTGAGGCTGGGACAACTGATCTCCAATAATCACAACCACCTTCCTTCCTCAAAGGTGTGAAGCTAATCCTTTGTTACCTGAAGTGTATACCCTTTTGATGTCCATTGAATTCAGGTCCACCAGAGTTCCTTATGCCACATGCTGTCAAATGTTTCCTTGATGACGAGGACAGTTATTTTCATCTCACCTCTGGAATTTTACTTGTTGGTCCACATTTGAACATTTTGTGATGTGTCCGACTTGGAATTGTCCTGGTGAAATCCAAACTTAGCATCAATGAGCTCGTTATTAGTGAGTAAGTGCTGCTAGATGAACTGTCGATTTGGCCTGTTTATTTGTGCACATTTTCCACATTGATGTGAGATGCCATTTTTGTAACTGTACTGGAATAGCTTGGCTAGAGGTATGGCTAGTTCTGGAGCACAGATCATCAGAAATATTTTGTCTATTCCCATAGACTTTATCCAATTTCTCTCAGCCGATTCTTGATTAAAATGCAGATTGAATCAAAGATCTTCTTCAGTGATGTTGAGGATCTTAAGAGAAAGCCAAGATGGATGATACACTCTGGCTGAACATAGCTGCAAGTACATTTTAGCCTTTCTTTCAGCACTCACATATGCTGGGCTTCACCAGCATTAAGAATGGGGGTGTTCTTGGAGCCTTCTCCTCCTGTTAGTTGTTTAGTTGTCCACCAGCATCCACAACAAGATATGCAGGACTATAGAATTTGATCTGATCTGGGATAATCAAAATTATTCTACCTTCAAGTCAGACCAGGAGAAGCACAACTGAAGAATCCAGCCCCTGTCCAGTGATCCGATCGTCTGGATATCTTGCCTTGGTTGCTTCTATAACATTTTGAATAGTCTTTGCTCTTGGCTAATTTCAGATGATAGTTGGGGAAACACTTGCTAGTTATGGACTTTGGAATCTTCTTGCTTCTGATAGAAACTGATTATAAGTTGGCATCAACTTCACTGTAAGATCCAGGTGAACAATTTGCTTTGATGTTATCTGGCCTAGTTTTGAAAGACTTAGTCCTGCCTGAGGACCACTGCAGGTCATCTGGTCACAGAGAATCAGAGCAACTTGGGATTCTTGCTTATTGTCTGTTAATTTGAGTACGTAGTAACAATCTTGTTAACATCTGTCACTGTGACTAGATGGGAAGATCCTACCTGACCACCTCAGCTATTTTAAGGAATTGACAAACCAGGTTTACTGAGTTGAGTGCCATGATGTGATTTACTTTTACTACCAAAAGCCTTTTGACAAAATTTCCTCAAAAAAAAGCTATCAAATAGAGTCAAAGCTATGGAGGTTCAGGATACATCTGGAGACAGATTTAAAAAAATAGATTAAAGGGTCCAAAATAACAATTGTAGAGTATAGGATTGATCTTACATTGGTGTTCCTCTTGCTCAGCACTGAACCTACTGTTGTTTTACATTTCAACAAATGAACTGACTTTAGAAACTCAGTACAAAGTTCATCAAATTGTTGATTATTCTAAAATAGGAAATGAAAGATTGGAAGAGTTATCTTGGAAACTATGGAATGACTTGAACAAGATTACACCAGTCTACATTAAATCTCATGAGCTACATGTAGGAAGAAAAGAAATAAAGCACGTACTCTTGATATTTCACTAGTTAATGGTAAAACTTAAGGAGATCTGAGAGTCTTAAAATGTTTGAAGTTAAACATTTGCAGCCAATGCAGAACAACAAACAATGATGTCAATGGCTATTTCCCGCTGAATGTTTACAGCACTGTAATTAGACCATAACTTTACTACTGTGTCCAGTCAGTAAAACTGAATAGACAGTACATTAATGCACAATGATGCGTATTCCCATGCTTTGTGTTTATGCCAGGAGAAAAGACTGAAGGAATACTGCTTTTCAAGTCTGGAAAGGAGATGTATGTAAGGTGACGTTATTGTGGTATGTAAGGTTTGTAAATAGAGTAAAAATTAATTTCTAATTTTCATTTAAGTTGGACTATGGGAAAAGAAAAAGAGGGTACAAGTTTATGCCAGAGGTATGCGCAACACCAACAGTCATCAGCATGTGGACTAGACATGGCGATAAAATGATGGAAACTAAAATATTGCAATCATTTAATATTCAATCAATTCTACAGTGGTGGGAAGGCTGGGGAGTGAATGAAAAGCTAAGGAGTAAGTGATTTCTCTGGATAAATGAAGTAAATTGGTCACTTCTTAATCCAAAATGATTATGATGGTTATTCCATCTTTTCACATTTAACAGATAATACAGTGCTGTTTTAATAGGGATTAGTTTATTTCAACATTTCTGAACCATTTAAAGAGAATATAAATGTCTTTTTTCTGATTAAGATGCACTGATTCTTGCAGCACTAATTATGCATTGTGGTGTACTCCAGCTCAATCTCATAAGATATCATGATTCAATAAAATGTGCAACAGAATGTGAGCTATTTATGGCTGTTGGGTCCCCTGTACAAAAATCTCTCTCAGTCTCATGGGGGGCCTGGCTTATATCTATTAAGCTCTGATTTATTGGTTGAATCCGTATTATTTGCCAGTGTATGAAGATTTTTGCATGTGATAATTGACACCAGATCTTTGGTTTCAGATAATACAAAACTCTAAACCAGTTTATGTTGAAGGTTGTGTTGAATGTTGGTGAGTTAGCTAATAGCATTGAACTCTCCGTGGGAGTTCTATCTGAGGTTGGCACAGCCAGACCTGTTTGCACCAGCGAGTATTCATAGTGCTTATTTAATTACTGCAGAGTACCACATACAAGCATCTCCAATATGTTGAAGATGAATAAAAATAGAACCAGATGTACTCATCAGGCTCTCAGTTGTACCAGGAGTCCTTCCCCTTTGTGGTACAAGGAATCTGTGTCCCTTCCCCTTTCAACTCATGTGACTTAAAAAAATGACAGTTTCTTTGATCATTTTAAACAAAATTTATGCTATTGTCACAATACAATATTGGACTAAAACCCATTCAGATGATGGACACATTCTTCCCATCCTTGGCAGATGGAACTTTAAATGAGCATCCAATCACACAGAGAGATGAAAAACAATTGCAGTTGGGCTCTTCCATTGCTTACTCCATGCATCTGATGCTGGAATCTTGTTCAATGATTCCAATGACTCTGAATTCTAAATTCTGGAAATCTGATTATTGTCCTCAAATCCATTTTCCTGCCTTACCCCAATACTCTGGACTCCATTTTATTCCAAAATTCTATCTCCTCATTTTAATCTTAAATGGGCCACCCTTTATCCTGAGACTATACTGCCCAGTCCTGTCTCCTCAAGCAGGGGAAACAACCTCACCATGGCCAACACTAAGCTTATTGAACCCACATATTTTCATTATTATTCATTTTGTTGCTCACTGTTACCTGAATTGAACATCCTTTGCTGGAGCAGGGAAGCTTGATTATATATAATTTCTTTTCAAAAGTAATTTACCAAATGTTTATACAGGATGCAGGGTTTTGTATTTTTGGGAATATCTTTCCCAGAGTCCCGGAGGCCAATGAGGAGAGCCAAGTTATGTGAGGAAGGAAATCTATAAGTTACTTACACTGTGCACCACTAGAAGGTGCCTGAGGATGCTGTAATTACTTTGTCTTCTAGCAGTTAATTGAATATGACTGGTAATGTACTAATCAATGTTTGCATCTGAGCACAGAATATTGATGGTTGTTAAGCTCTGAAATGCTAAATTTTATACAACCAACATTGAGCACCCTTGGAGCAGCACTGAGCTCTATGTACAGAACCAACACTCTTGATGAATGTCAAGATACAGATCTGTAAATGACTTTTGCATCTTATTTCCTCAGTGCATTCTAAATTATTGCAGTTTCCAGATCCACATCAATGGTTATAGTTCATATCAGGGTAGCCTTTCCTGTTGTGTACAATTTTGGCAGTTCTTAAATTCCCTGTGTTTATGTTATGACACTGTCAGAATGTGGTGGAATCAACTGAGCTCTGCAACCTCCATTGTTTTGCTGCTATGATGTACATAATTGCCAAAACGGCACTGTGACATGTGTGCACACTTTTGAGTGGATAAGAGCTCCTCATGGAATTGAACATGGCCAGTGAATTGAACAATGACCACATAGAGAGGAACAAACTTCTGGAAGAGGAAGAGACAATTTCACCATGCCCTCTAATGAGTTGGCCCCCACGCCAACCTTTCCCCTAGTCCTTGCTGCAGTGTTCTTCTGCCTGGGGTCTCACCCTTTGCAAGTCCCCCCTTTATGCTACCATCTAAATTATCTCTGAGTTGCAGGTTGTTAGTGTGAAATTCAGGGATGTTGTGTCTTTATCATTGCTGTTTTGTTTTGCTTTTCCTCTACATCCTGGCTTGGTTGCAGACCTTGGATATCTGAGATGAAAAACTGACAAGGATTGGATTGGGTTTTGTGGAGAGGAAGAAAGTGAGGTGCATTCTTACTTTTGTAATTCAGAAGACATTGTCGTTTGAAGGGGAAATGGGATATGAAAAGGAGGATTAGAATACAAATCATCTTCATTTACTTAAGCTTTTCCCAGTAGCTCAGCGTCAGCAGTCTCTCTTCCCACAATGGATTTTCCCCGCTGTCCCCTCCACAGGGAGGGATAAAGGCAGGTGCCCCTCTTGCTCTCCCGCTAATTTATTGTATCTTCTTCTGTGTGTCACTTTAGTGCAGTACGTCTGTTTGATGTGGGTGAATTCTGGCAGTGTGTGTGAGTTGGCATGCAACAATGTTTGGCGTGGGAGAGTAATGGGAAGCATAAGAAAACGTATGAGTTTTTGTTGTTTGAGACAGTTGAGAGGTAGGAAGTGAGATGCAATGAACTGAGCATAGAGTGAGGCTGATGGTGCAGTTGATATCTTATGGTATTTGAAGGTGTAGTATCTGACCTGGACAACCTGAATGAGATCATTAAACTTCTTCCTGCAGTAGATCCAGGTATTAAATTTTAACCAAGAGGAAAGATTATACAAGCTGGGGTTGTTTTCTTTGGAGTAAAGGAGGCTGAGGGGTGACAATTGACATGTATAAAATTATGAGTCTAGGTAGACTACATAGAGTAGAGAAAAGTTTTTTCACCTGGAGTGTGGTAGGGGTCTGGAACTCATTGCCTGAAAGGTTGCAGAGGTAGAAACCTTCACCAAATTTAAAGAGTGCTTGGCTGTACACGTGAAGTGTTGTGACTGGCACAGTTCAAGATCAAGTGATGGGAGGTGGATATGGGTTAGTTACCTTTCTTTTGACATGGACATGAATAGCAGAATGGCCTTGTTATGATTTTGATCACCTCTATCCCTGGTTAACAAGACAGTTTTTGATGTGTCTTTGTTCACTATTACAGCATGTCTCTTCCTGCCACCTCTTCTACCAAGGCCTCTAGTGCAAGTTTGAAAACCTTGGTGCACATTCTCTCATATGGTCAGCCATTAATTATCCTTCCAATACTCAGTAATATCAGCAGTGACAGCACCCACAGTGGGCTTTCCCTTCAAATGGTAAAGTCTGCCATTAAGCAACCCGTTGTATCGGACCTGCTGCTGATATACTGTATGCAGTCAATGAACAGCCCAGGGAGCACTGGTTGCAAGTAGCAATCACAGAAGCAAGCAGCTAGTGGAAAATTTCCACCAGCCTACACTGCAGCAAATGGGAAAGGTGATCTCTGTGCCTGTTTTTGGGAGTTACCAAAGTTAACCTCATTAATGTATTTTAAGAATGTGAATGAAACATTAATGGCAAACTGCAGCATCACTGGCTGCCTTAAAATCTATCAAGGATCTGCTCCCAGTCCATGTAGTGGCTTAAAATGAAGTTAAGTGTTTTTTTTAATTCCATGCAAATACAAAGAAAAAGTTTCAATATATATTTCACATATTTTTTTTAACTGGGTAGAATGCAGGAGATTTTTGTTTTGTAGGGTTCTTGTTTCACCATTGCCAGCCAGTATAAGAAGTAGGTTTGGTTGACATAGCTGCCAATTCCTATTTTATGGGGAATTTCCAACCCACATTTGCACTTGTCTTGTTTTAGATTAGAAACACGCTATGTGGGGAATTTTGGATGCCACTCTGAGTTGTTTATGGCAAATTGTGTTGGTAAAATTGATGACTAAACCATAGACCCAACTTGATAATTAGAGAATATGAAATCGATTACCATAGAATATGATTTCCATCTTATGAACTATTAACTTGCCCCCTAGAAGTATCATGGCTGAGTAATGGGCAACATCACAGTGGCTTATGTGCTCATACGCTCTGCAGGACTAAAAAATAAATCATAGAGTAATAAATCCAAAGTGGTTCATCAAACCCTATCTTATCATACACTTTAAATTCTATCATAAATTTTTTACCGGTTCAGTTTTGTATGGGTGAATTAAATATAGTTGCTTTCTAACTGTGAATGATTATAAAGAAAAGAAGAAACTTGCACTTTTTTAATGTTGTTTATTTCCTCAATGCCATTATCTTCAAAGTTAATTATTTTTATTTTGTGATAGCTAATTTGTGCACAGTGAACCTTTAGCTTAGTGGTAACACTGCAGTCATGACCCGCGAGTGAAATGTTCAAGCCCCATTTTGAACATGGACAGTCCAAGCAAATCCATTCTGTGTCAATGCATTCAGCGGGGGGTTCTACCTGATGTGTGATGGAGGCAAATAGGGTTACTTTGCTGCAGAGAAACTACTTCAAAGTTTATTTATAGCCAAGGAAGGCATCAATGAAACCACCTTGGCTAATGTACACTTATGAAACTTAAGTTAATAATTTCTGCTGGAACAGGTTGGATAGATGGACAGATGATTGAAGGATAAATGTTGGCCAGGATGCATGAAACATTTATGGCCTTTCTCAAAAAGTTCCACAAGATTTTAATGTTCAGTGGAGACAGTGCAGAAAAATTCATGTTGACCTCTATTCTGAAACCTAATACCCAAGAGTGTGCTGAAGTCTCAACACAGATTATGTCTCAGTGCTAGTAGAGGGTGTGACTTCACGTTGTTTTAACTTAGGGCGGAAATGGTACTATTGGGCTACATTTGATGAAAAAGAGAATTGACAAATCCTTGGCAGACTACTCTGGATAGCTATTCTTTTTTTCTTAATCCCAGTCTGCAGGGCCCATTGTGTAAATGTGGATATTTTTTAACCATGAATTAGCTATTTTAGCAACATAGAGATTTAAGGTTTTCAAGGACAGACTATGTAGCAGATAGCTATAGAACAGGAGAAGCAGCAATCCAAAGTAAAGATAAATAATTGGAGGAAGGCCAATTTCAAAGGGATGAGAGTGGATTTAGCCCAGGTAAACCAGAACCAAAAGTTGACAGGCAAAACTGTAACAGAACAATGGTTTATCTTTAAGGAAGAGATATCCCAGGTACATTTGAGACATATTCCCATGAAAGGTAAAGGAAGAACAAACAAATTCAGAGCTCCCTGGATATTGGGAGAGAAAGCAAAATAAAAAGTTGTGTATGACAAGAGTAGGGTTGCTAATATCAGTGAAAACAAAGCTGATTACAAAATAAATCAGAGAAGAGAAATTTAAAATGAAAGGCAAAGAGACCAAATAAGAAAGGATTAGCTGCCAACATAAATGGGAAGCCAGAAGTGTTCCATTTGCATACAAACAACAAAAAGGTAGTTCATAGAGGAATGGAACTTATTAAGAACAAAAAAGAGAATTTGCACAAGGATATCAAGGATGCTGTTAAGAGGCTGAATGAGTACTTTGCATTTGTCTCCACCAGGGAAAGGAGTGCTTCCAAATTTTTAGAGAAGGAGAAGATAGTCAAGACATTGGATACATTAAGAATTAAAAGCACGAGGTTTTAAAAAAATTGGCTGAACTTAAAGCAGGTAAGTCACCAGCTGATGGCATGCATCCTCACATTATGAAGGAAGTATGGTAGGAAATTGCCGGTGCATTGACCATAATTTTGCAATGCTGTTTAGATAATGGGGTGGCACCAGAGGACAGGAGAGTAGCAAGTGTTACACCTTTCTTCAAAAAAAAGGAGGTAAGGATAAGCCTAGAAACTACAGGCCAGTCAGTTCAACTTTAGTGGAAAAGGATGACACAGTTGTATAGCAGTTGGTGAAACTGTCTCACAGCTCCTGTGATCCAGGTTTGATCCTGACCTTGGGTACTGTCAGTATGGACTTTGCATGTAAATGGCTAGGCTAGGGGAGTGCAAGCCACAACTTCCGAATCTACGGAGAACTTAAAACATGGTAGTACCGTGAAGAGGATAGTGATAGATTGTGGCAGGATGTAAACAGGCTGGTGAAGTGGGCAAACACATGGTAGACAATGTTCAATGCAGAGGAATATGAGATTATTCATTTTGGCAGAAAGAATGAGGAGAGGCAATAGAAAATAAATGATTCTGTTCTAAAAGGAGTGCAGGAATAGAGGGAGCTGGGGCTATCATTGAAAGTGGCAGGACAGTTTGAGAAAGCTGTGAATAAGGCATACAAAATGATGGTCTCTATCAATAGAGGTGTAGAGTATAAAAGCAGGGAAATATACAAAAAGTCTATAAAACAGTGTTCCAGCCTCAAATGTGGTATTGTGTTTAATTCTGGTCACCACATTATAGGAAGTATGAGAAGACATTAGAGAGGGCCTAAAAAAGGTTTATGAGAATGTTTCCTGGGATGAGGGACTACAGTTACAAGGAAAGATTAGAGATGCTGGAACTGTTTTTCTTTGGAAGAAGGTTGAGGTGAGATGACAAAAACATATAAAGTGATGAGGGATCTGGATAGAATGGACAGTGGGAGGCTGTTCCTTTTGCTGGAGGGATTGAAGACTAAAGGTAACAGGTATAAAATAAGGGAAAGAGAATTAAGAGTGACTTGAAGAAAAACTTCCTTACGCAGTATGTGTTGAAATCTGGAATGCACTACAAGCAGATGTGGTGAAGGCAGGTTCCATTGTGGTCATCAAGAGGGGTTTATAAAAAAGTTGTAAAGTTATAGAGAAAGAGTCCTAGGTGGAACTAAAAAAGTTGGTCTGGAAGAGGATGGGTGCAGAGATGATAGATTGAACAGCCTCTTTCTGTGCTATAACTATTCTATGATTTCTTAATCTTTGCGTTGTTCTGTGCAGTTCCCATCATCTGTGAGAAACTTTGTTCCACATTGGCATGTATTTCTCTTGTCATGCTGTTTCAATGAAATAACACTTCAGGGAACTATCACACATTTCAGGTGGTTCAGGTTAGGGATTTGTGTGTAACTATGTACTCTTTTGATGATGGAATTCCATTCTAATCCTCATTGCAACATGATAGATTGGTTTGGACAGTGAAGTTACTTTGTTCAAGTTGTATGTGTAAGCTAAATTCTACAAATAAAAAATAGGGGCTTATCTGGCCTCATAACATTCTGTGATCTGGCATGTTGGATGATTCCTGTACTTTCCTGTAAAATTATTGGCCCTACAAATGTGTATCTATTATGAATGGGCGGGGTACAGGTCTCGAAATATTGCATTAGAGGTCTCACAACTGACATAAGTTATCAGTTTACCTAAAATATCAGACTTCTGCTAAAAATGGATTGTTGCCTAAATCACTCAGAAAATGTCCAACCAAAAATACTTACAGCATAATAGTGAAAATATACCACTAAGTCAATGAGACTGAATTTCAAAAGTGGAATACATGTACTAGAGGCGATTGATTCCACATTTAGCACATGTCATCAACGACACCCTTCTGTCCTGTTTTAAAAAAAGGGATGGTTTCACATGTCTTTATATATTTAAGAGCAATAGAATATAAGAACAGTTCACATTAAGCTTTGTGCAAGCTATCCAGCTAGATAAAATTGATTTTATATTTGCAAACATTTGGAACCATGTAAAATGCATTACAGATTAACAAAATTCTGGAAACTTTACAATTACAATTTCCTCAGTAAAAAGGCTTTTAAAAACTCAGAAGCATATTTTAAAGATGTTAACAATTCTTGTATTGAGTTACTATTGATTGGAAAATAACAGTCCTTCTGTGCAAATTAATCTTTGCAATTATATTACACAGGATCTTTACACATGTCTCAGGTCATGGTTTGACACACAGGGTTTGCTGAGACACGGAAGTCCAGTAAAACAGTATTTTTACTTCCATAATTGTAAACTGCTTGACAGAGGAACTACAGTAATGCTGTCATGTTGGGAAACATAGCAGCCAAAATTATGCACAGCAAGTAATGGAATAAATGACTAAATCACCTGTTTGATGGTGACTGTTGGCTGGAATTCCAGAAAGACTCACCTGCTCTTTTTTGAACTTTCACATAGCCCTGAGACTCTGACTCAGTTAGAGTTTTACGTGTCATCCAAAAAAAGCACCTCTGACAACACTTCATTCACTTCGTGCTGCACTGAAATGTCAACTTAGAGCAGCACCAAGACAATCCCTAACTCATAACCCTCTGATTCAGAAATAAACATTATTAGTGAGATATGGCAGACACCCACATCTGTCTGAAAGGTACATTTGGCCTTCTTTAACACCACTAACAGGCACAAATTGGTGTGTTAAATGTTTATCTTGTACAAGATGCATCAGGAGAAGTGTTTTTTGTGGTGAAGCAGACTCTGGCAACATATCCTTCCACAGTTCAGTCACTTAAGGGTAGTCTGCATCCTGTGCCTTATCACATTTCCCACTTGGATTTGTTGTGTCATATCTTTGCAAGGATATGACAATAATTCATCTCATGCAATAATTCAGGACCGGGTATTGCTGGCTCCTCTTGAAAGTAGGATTTATTGGACATTGAGAGTCCAATACATCTACAGTAAGTCTCACATATTAGAGCCCATAAAGAGAAATAAAATTGTAAACAGACAACTCTTCATTCAGAGAACCTCCAACTCTCCAGTTCAGATGAAAAAATGCAGTAGTTTTGACATCACATGGAAGCAGACCCCACCCTCAAAATTCTTGAACTATTCCACTCACAGATCCCCAACTTAGCTGAAAATTGCTTTGTACAAATGTTGCTCAGATAGTCAGTATGGACTGAATCTGCTTTCTGAAGTTCAACTGAATAGGTTAACTCTTCCTCTGAGTTCAGTTATGATATTCATACCTCCCACTCTTTATCCTTCTTGTCCACTGCAGTTGGCGCATATCAGCCATCTGCTCATTTCCAAGGTCATGTGCTCCTGACTAACTGAATATCTATATCATGTTCCTTTGTTATTATCTTGTTGTATAGGACTAGACTGCTCACTCTAATATGAATTTTAAGGCCATGGCAGTTTTATCACTGTTGCATTATGAATGGTAGATTATCCCTTAATCATCATAATTCCAAAGAAAACAGTCCAGGATTCTGGTCTAGTAGTTTACCACAGCTGTACATTTTAACTTTGAGAGTTTTATTCCCCCTTTTTAAGCATTTGGGGATCAGGATGATGATACTACAGTGGGTAGGCTTCTGCTTGATTTATGGAGGACTAACTTGCCCCGTTTCATGGCCGTGGAGACTAGATCATTAATCTGCCTCCAGGTAGGTTTTCTTTATGATTTATACTTTCATCTCACTGGCATCTTGCCCTGCCCCTCCCCAGGTTGCTCTGGATGATGTTTGCATGCCATACCAACAGCCCTAGCTCAATTACAAACTTAACATCTTCTCCCCAACCAGTCAATCATATCCCTAACATTCCTCCCACGGACCCATCACTCCAATAACCCACCTAGTTAGTGAAATCCCAATGGGCTCCTGAACTGACCTATTCCGTGACACTGTCACGAGCCTGCCACTTGAAACTAAAGTATGATCCAAGGATACTAAAATGCCTTTGCACAATTTACGGTGTGTGGGACCAAGATTAAATCAAAGGGTCATGAGCAAGAGGAGGCTGGGAGTCTGGATTTCAATCAAAACCAAGTTGGGGTGGGTGGATAGTGATGATGGAAATCACTTCAAATGTACAAGGATGACTCATGACTGGGATAGCATAGTAGAATATCCAAAGTGGCATGATTTGACCTGCAAATTGTTACAATCGTGCTCAACCTGATTTTAAAAAAATGATTTTTAAAATCATGCTTTGATTTTTCTTTCAAAAGCTTGAAGGATCCAAATATCTTGAATGTTGTCTTTTTAAAGTCTCTGCAGCTGGATTACAGTCTTCTTCAAACTTTGTAATTGAATTATGACCAAAATGGCATAACTTCATTAAAGTTTAAAACGTTCAGTCCTACTCCAATAGCTCCAGATTGAAGCATCTGTGAATGGAGCAGACCTGATATATTAAAACAATAGTGACAGATTTTAAAAGTAAAATTTAAAGCTATGCAGACTTCAAACAGTGGAACAAGCTGAGATTGTAAGTGCAGAGATGCAGATTTCTGAAACATTGGCTTAGCAAAAAAAGATCAAAATGATAGATCAAGCTTAGGTAGGCTTCTTGGCAGCCTGGTGGTGTATCTCAAAGTGTGCGAATTACTCACTTCCTATGTGGAGAGGATGGAGGTATTTTTCAAGGCCAATAATATTTTTGAGGGGGAGATGGTACTGAAGATATGCATGAACTGAATGCTGCAGTGTAATATGGGGAGAAAACACAAATAGTTTTGAGGGGTCTTGAATGCTCACTAACTTCGTAGCTCTGCAGAAACCTTCAGATATCTTATTTGCTGAGGTAATTTGGAGGTTGGAAAAATACTCAGCTGTTTGAAACAGAAGAGTGGTATAAATTTGGCAAATGCAATCATAAATTGAGTGAAGCTTTGAATGATTACAGTGCTCCATTGAAAGACCTATTAAGGGCCTGGTCCCATTGGAAACTGAACAAGTCCAGTTTTAGCATTTGTTCCTGGGTGTAAGCCATTCTAATGTTGGTCGAAAAACCTTTTTGATTTATTTCATAATGTTTTGAGGGGAATAATATTTTAGTGCACCAAAATTAGATGAAATCTATTCTCTGGTGGATCATACTATGTTGCACTAATTGTTAAATGGCTCGTACTTTCAGTAATTGCAAGCTAAACATAACTCTCCATACTCTTTCATGTGTATTGAGAATATATATTAATGATTTAGAGGTGATGGAATTAAATGTAATTTTTCCAAGTTTGCGGATGAAACAACTGGGTGGGAGTGTGGGCTGTGATGAGGATACAGAGAAGTTCCAGCTATATTTGGACAGGTTGAAGGAGTGGGCAAATGCATGGCAGATGTGATATAATGTGGACAAATGTGAGATTACCACTTTGGGAGCAAAAACAGGAAGGCAGACCATTATCTTAATGGTGATGGATTGGGAAAGGGAAAGATGAAAGTAAACATGCAGGTACTACAGATTGTTAACGCAAATGGTATGTGAGCTTTCATAGGGAAAGCAGTTGAATACAGGAGCGGGGAGTTGTGTGGGGCAAGTTTTTACATAGAGAGTGTAACCAACAATCTGCAGTAGGTGCCTGGAACATGCTGCCAGGGGTGGTGGTGGAAGCAAACACAATAATGGTGATTAAGAGGCACTTAGACAGATACATGAACATGTAGGGGATGGAAGGTAATGGATCATGTGCAGGCTGATGGGATTAGTTTCATTTGGCAGCATGGTCGGCACAAACATCATGGGCCGAAGGTCCTGTTTCTGTGCTGTACTGGTCTCTGTTTATAATGAGATTGGCAGATTTTGTATGAATGGGAATGAAGGGATACTGGGATAGGCTGGAAAATGGTGTTGCGGTAGAAGATCAGCCACAGTCTTACTGAATGGTGTTGCAAGTGTGAGGGGCCAAGTGACCAACTCCTGTTATGATATCTTATGTTCTTGCATGCTTCTAATACAAGGGGCTATCCCAATGATGAAATGTTATATAAATGCGGTTAGAAGGGAAGGTGAAGGGATTGTAGATTTGAAGGAAGCAAAGGGATGCCAAGATTAGGGGGGGGTGTAATTATGGGAGGGGCAGAGAAGCTGCAGAGGGTTCCATCATCCCAGAAGCTGTCTCAAGCTCAGGAAAGCTCTGATCTTAAACCTCTGTCTGTAAAATCACCACCATGGACAAAGTCACAGAAGAATTCATTAATGTTGGAAAGGGTTTAGAGATTTAAGAAAAGAAACGCTTCTGATCAAGTGTGGTCCTTACTTTTCATTTTATTTTATCTTATTTCTTACTTAGTTCTTGTTTGGCTCCTCATTCAAAGCTTTGGCCTAAAGCAGGGAGATTGCAATTCAGATAGGTTGCAAGGTTTAACTCGAATGAATGCTTAGAGCCTGGTGGATATATAAATTCTACTCATCAAAGAGTATTTATCAAAAAGAGCATATTTACTGCTGTAGAGGTTTATTCTGTTATTCTCTGTTTTAAGATTGCGTCTGCAGACTTTCATGTATTACACAGGTTGCCAAGACCTGAGATGAGACATTAAACAAAAAATCCCTGGAACTAGAAGCAGAAGCAGGCCCCAGAGGCTCTTGTTGCTGCTCTACCATTCAATGAAAACATCGCTGGTGTATTAAGCTCATCTACCTTGATTCCTTTAGTTTCCAAAAGTGTATTGATCTCAAACTTGAATATATTTAATGACTAGTGGCTTCAGGGATGTAGAATTCCAAAGTTGTCTCTAGAAATAACTTTTACCTGATGTTAGTTCTAAATGGCCAACACCTTATCTTGAGATGATCCTACCTGGTTCCATCTGGAGGAAACAATCTTTCATTACCTCTCAGTATCTTCTATGTCTCAACTATATCATCTTTGATTCTTCTAAACTCCAATGAGTACAGGCCAATTTCATTTTTTTCTAGAAGAATCCATCCAGTGAATGTACAGTACACTGACTCTAAGGTAAAAAGCAATATCCTTTTTTAGATAGAGAGACCAAAACTGAGGACTGTACACAAAATCTCAGTCTCTTGTGTCTCCATTTTACTCCAAATCTCCTTCCTTTCTTAAGTAGCAGCATTACATTTGACACCTTACAATCTTTAGGATTGCTCCAGAATCTGGGGAATTTTGGAAGATGATCACTAATGCATGCAGTTTTGCTGCAGCAATCACTTTTAGAATCCTGGGATGTAGACTATTAGGCCCAGGGGACTTGATCGTTTTTGTCACCTTAATTTCTACATTATTTTCCTTGTATTGATATTAATGGTTTTGAGATTCGCGTTGCCAGTAGATGTTAGTTTCATTTCCTTTCTACCACATGTTTTATTTATTCTGCTGTAAAGATGGGATAAAATACATGTTTAATGTCCCCAGTCTTCTTTATTCAGCATTATAATTTCATATGCCAATGATTCTAAGGGACCCACCATTACTTTTGCTTACTGATTTTTGATTTCAGAGGTGTGAATATGAACAAGCTGATACTCGGTTAGACGTTCTTTCGCAGCAAAACAATGAATGTTTTAAGGGCCCTCAACTGCCCCTTTTCTCCTACTATCTTCAGATTCTTAAAACATAAGCATGGTTTTTACCACTTCCTTTTCCTAGGCTTCATGATACCCCCCCCTGCAGGGCTCAACACTTCTCTCAGCTTTCCTCACTTAAAAAAATTCTGACTGTAATTTTGAAGTTGATTCTCGTCATCAGCAGAATGCCAAGAAAATAGCGTTGGTATCTTTCCCACCATTTTTTAAGAGTTTTCTGTAGCTCTTCTGCCAAATCTATGTCATCCAAACAGGAAATGCTTCACTGAAATTCAATCTCTTTGAGTTGAGGCCTGGTTTGTTTTAACTAAAAAGCATGTATTTCACTTGGTCAATGCCAGAAAAGGATTTGGTGTGATGATGTGTTTTCTAGTATCGTGAGATTATTCTCAATCCCAGAAACATTCAAAATGAAATGTTTCAATGTGAGTTTAACACTAAAATGAAGCGGTAAAATCTGAATAACTGAATTAGCATATAAACATATTTATTTGAAACAAATGACCAAGATTTTAGGTTAGGATTTATCAATACATAAGTAGGGTTAAAAACAGTCATTGGAGTGGTGGAGATTCAGCTGTCAGATTCAATTACGTTATATTCCTGACAACATAGAATGGGGTTATTTGGCTCATTGAGTCTATACTGGCTCTCAGGACAATCACATTCCTCCACTTATTTCCCTGTAACCTATTCTCTGACATTCTCTTTTGTCCAATTTCTCCCATCACCAACTAGACTAAGGGTAACTTACAGTAGACATGTAACCTAGAAACTAGTACACTTTGGGATGTGAGAGCAAATCCATGAACATGCAAACTCCACACATCCTGCACCAGAGGTAAAAAGTGAATGCAGGTCGCTGGAGCTGTCAGGCAGCTGCACTATTTGCTGTGCCCCTGTGCTGTCCATACTATATCTCTTTATGTTTCATTATTCATAGACTTTTTTTTAGGTTGTAACTCCAATGATGAGAAGTCAAGGAACCAAGATTTTTTTGTTTTTCTTTGAAGATTGAGTTAAATTTCTACCAGGTGCTTTTGAGTGAAGCAGAAATGCCTGACAGTGTTCTATCACAATGTGTTCATAAATGTGCCTTTCTTTCAGATAGGGATCAGTAGACATGGTAAAGGGAGTTCACGTCTAGGACATTGTCAGCTCCATTACACGCTCTGCCTCTTTACAACCACTAACCCATTTAAAGAAATGACCCTCTCAACAGTGCAATCTCATCTTGTGATAGCCACTCCACCCCAACATGCAAGTGTTTCGTCTCAATTTCCTTTGGGTTCTTTCAAGATTTGAAATTAACTTGATGTTGAATGACAATTTTATAACTCGACACAATATATTACAAAAATGTGACACTGTGGCAATACACTATCAGGATTTTCATCTGACATTTCCCATATGTTTGGAGTTGTAGATTAATTGCCTACTTTTGTAACACTCATCGGATTATCTATGTGCATTATTTGGCTGGGCTTACTGATACTGTTCAGATATTGTCAAGATTCTCAGCAAGAATGTGAATAACACATAAATATTGCTTTCCTTGTGCTTCGTTGTTAAGTATTATAATCTAGCAATTGGATTTCACATATTTTTCATGTGTTAAAATATTGTTTACTGTTATGCCAAGTTAGAGCCTGGGCAAAAAAAATCATAAAATTAGTCAAAAAGATACTTGAAACAGTGCTGGGGTGATATAATTGAAGGCAAAACCTTAAAAACAGCATTTGTGTATCTTTCAATAGGACCAAGTTCAATGTACTGCAACTTATTATTAGGTATGTACCTGATCCCTGATGAGTAACATTTCACACTTGGCATGATTTCACTCAGAAACAATCACTAGCATGATCTATTCCAGGCAGCAATGAAAAGAACAGCATTCTACTTTCCATTTTCTCAGCTGTAGTTGTGCCAGTGTGGCAAATTGCCAAATTGAGTCAATCTTCTGATATAATTTTCGAGAATTATGTTTATTGATTTTGGTAGAATGATTACTATAGTTGCAAAATTTGTGTGTATATATTATATATATAAATTATTTAAATAAATGATGGCAAAGACTGCAAAATGGCTGAATAATGCTTACTTACTAACTTGAACATTTTTTTCTTTTCTTCAATAACATAAAAATACAAAATTTCCTTCTGTAAGTGTTAAAAAAGAATCATTTGCAAAAGGCAAGTGCATTAGTTGTAACATGCTATGTTTAATTTTTACATAAACTACAAGTTGCATGTTGAGTGGATTTTCTAAACTGAATGTATTATTGTTTTGTTTGGATTGATTACCATTTTCCTTTCTCTCCTAGCAACTCTGCTGTCATGGAGACATATCTTTATAGTGCATACTCTTTCCAAGGGAGAATATTATAGATCTTGTCTTTCTCTGATTCACACATGTGGAACACTGAGTTCACAGATAAATAGTGGAAGGAAAAGGAGCAAGCGTGTTTGCTTTTCATTGCCTGGTGTTTTCTAGGGATACCCTGGGTTGTGAGAACTGTTACACTCAGGTCTACTCAATCAAAGTGAGTGTTTCTGGGTGATGCTTTGGCAGCTTCTGCCTCCTATGTATAGGCGAGGTGACCTTTGAAACCGGACGGTTGATCTGTACATTGGGGAACCTGTTCAGCTCTGCTGCAGGTGCTGACATACTCTGATCTGGATAGCTTCTGACTGCAATATTTGTTTATTCTCTCGCAATCTGTAGGTTTAGACCACTATATCCTGCACTGGAAGGATATATGGCCCAGTTAAATAACAGAAGTTCAAAAGAACTGGAAGGTTGTACACCTAGGGTGCACTCTAACTTACTGTGGCCTAGAAGGTAGAATGATGACTACATGAGAAGGTGAATATAAAATATCACATCTCTGCTCTTCATGTTGTTGCAGCACTGCTTGCAAAATCTGATACAGCACATTCTACCCTGGACAGGGTGACTGCTCTTGAGGGCTGGTTATGTCACCATAGTAATGTCACCGCTCATAATCTTATTAAGGTGCATTGCACTTTGTCTTTTGAGCAAATAACTGGAGTTAAAGAAAGAAAGGAATGTCTAATTAACACTGTTCATGGCTTCTCGTAATCTTAAAGTACTTTAGAGCCAATGAAATCCTCCTGAACTGCAGTTACCATAGGAAACACAACAGTGCGATTCATGTTCAACAACCTTTCATCAATAGCGGAATAATAATAGCCAGATAATCTGTCATTGTAATGGTAATACAGATAAATATTGACTAGGTTACTTGGGGTAACTCCCCTACGCAGGGGAAAGGAAAGATAGACCTCAGTTTATTACCTCATCCAAAGCTCGTCATATCCAGCAGTGCTGATTTCTCCCAGTACTGCAGAGAACTGTCACCTTGTTTTTTTTTGGTACTCAACTGTGGTACTTAAACCCGCAAATTTCCAACCCAGAGTCAAGAGCAGTGCTCACTCAACCACAGTTGACACTCAATAGTAAGTCCAAAAGAAATTGTAACAAGTTGGCTCCAAGGAGTCTTCAATGAATGTTATACAGCTTGTTGTATGTTATGGAATACATAAGTAGATTAAAACCAGAGAAAATAGTTAGGCTGTGTTATCTTCAGTTGTGTCCATATGTTGTACAAATGTATAACAATGGGACCTGTGTGGTAGCCAATCTGTGCAGTTTCAAACTGAATTGGGTTGTTTTATCAATACTACAGATGGAAAAAATTAAATCAATTACGGATGAACATCACTCTGGTTGGAATCACTGTATTGCTGGATATGAGTGCCAGCAACAGAGCATTGCATCTATACCGCCAACTTAAGGAGCATTGTAGAAATCCTATTCATGCTCTTTCAGCTGAGATCGGGTGCTTCTGTTTTTGGGTCATTACAAAGCTGTGAAGGAGCATGGACCAACAACTGGATCTGTAATTTAGCTATTTTGGCTGTCAGTAGACGTTATGTGTGGTCTTGGTGCCCTTATGAATACAATGTGTGGTGTTGGAAAATCTGAGCACTTAACCCAGACAACACTGCTTTTAATTAGGGGGCAGGGAAATTAATGTCTCCCCTAAAGGCCAACCCTGAAGGAGAGCTTATAAAAGAATTGGGATTGGAAGTGGATTCAGGGTTTGGGGAGTGAATGGGGCAAAGCATTCTGGAACTCAAGTGTCCTCAAGGAGCTTGTTTCTTCTGACCACACAAAAATGGTAATAAGCATTTCTTCTAGTTCTTAGAGCCAGGAGTCAGTTAATTTCAAGTCAGGTTTGAGTGATTAGTGCATGTGTTCAGTAGCACCTCTAAATTGTAACATGGTCTGACTTAGGTCAAAGGAGCTGATTTCCAGATCTAAGTGAGATTCTGCCTTATGATATGCAGATGTATTGGCCTCCTGTTGTTAGCATCAGATGGATGACACAGTAGGTTGAGGCCATTTAAAGCTTTGAGCTTGAATCAGCATTCAGTTAGACCATGGCTGATTAATGTCTCAGTCCCACTAATGCAATTTTTCTCTTGATCCTTTGGTATTCCTACATAAGGAAAGCTTTTTGACTTCAGTTTAAACATTTTGGTTGGCCACCATCCACAGTCATTTGGGGGATTGAAAGCCAAAAGGCCCAGCTCTAGCTGAGTATATTCCTTTGTTCTGGATTGTGTAAATTTCTCTAAACCTACCCTATCAAATTCCTTTATCATTTGAAATACCTCAGTTAGATTATCCATCATTCTTCTATACTTCAAGGAATATAATTATTATAACACATTATTTCTTTATATAGTGCCGTTCCATTGTACCCTTTCCTAGATTGCAGGTTTAAAAATTCATCCCTTGTCTATGATGCCAAATGTGTTCCATGGTAGTAGAACTGAATTTCAGAAATGTCATAGGACTTGCAGCTGTACTGTGCTTGACCAAAGGTTACTTTCTAGGCAACACATCTTTCTTGAGGGAAGGAACACTAGAATTGAATGCAGTACTCTCGAAGGGTTCTGATCAATGTTCTGTAGAACTGAACCATAATTTCTCTATTGTTTTGCTCAGATGCCCCCTTACTAATCCATAGGTCTTTTTGATTGCTTTAATGTTTTATAAGTATCAACACTCTACAAAATCATGAGTTTGTGCTTGGTTTGAGATCTTGATCTTCAAATACCCCTTTCTTCAGATGACCCAAAGCTGTGTTGGTGAAACAAAAGTAGTGGTAACTCTCATCATCAGTGCAGGGAGTGATGAAGTGTGCAGAGAACACGTGCTCTTCGTTGAAGATCTTGTAAATTACCCTTAAAATTTATAAAACTGAGATATGCACCAAGAAGTATGTTTCACTTTCATTTTGAGCAGTTCTCGACTGCTGGTTACCATAGAAAAAGATTGTGATTGAAAATCATGAGAAAGTATTTCAGTTACTCCATTGGTATCCAAACCAGGCCTGGTCCAGTTCTCAGGTGGGGCTGAAATGAGAGAGGAACACATACAGGAAGTTGATGTCAGGTTCAGTGTCAGGGGTGCTGCTTGTGTGTTTAACCAGGGCATCAATTATAACCTTCAAGTTCAGTTGTGCAGAATTGCATATGCCGGCCATTTATGTTAGCATTTGCCCAATCTGTGCAGTGATCCTTAAAGGGTTGAGGTGGTATTATACTTGTTTCTGAACTTGATAATTACTGCTCTTTGTCAAACCTTTCATACTTAATAAGTCAAACTAAAACTTGTATGTCATCACTGCAAGCAAAGGGTGAAGATCCTGAAATAATTGTGTGGAGGAAATTTGTTGTGGTATTTCAGTTCAATTAGCTTCCTTTAAGAACAAAGTTCAAATTTTTAGGCTGGTGCACATCTGAATGGAAAGGCCTAAAGATTGATAGAAATAGGTCTTCTGTCTTCTGCTCCACAGGCAACTTGTCGAACATATGCCAGTTCATCTGCATGGCAGCAATCCTCAAGTCTCTCAAGTGCTGAGAGAGGGAATTAGAATAGCCTACATCTGCTTGGCAAAGAGAACCACCCATTCAGTACTGGGTCAAGCAAAGTTTACCGGTTCCTTGAAGGCCTTGAACATGCAAATACTGACCTACTTTGAACATGTGATATGGCAAATAAAGGAGTAGGGATGGAAATCGTGTTTAACAATGTGGAAGGGGAAAACAGAGAACAAGGTGGCTGAGTAGGATCAAAAATGTTACAAATATTTTTCTGCAGCAGCTTGAGGGTGTGGTTAGTGATGGGCTGTCTTGGAGAGAGCTAGTCTACTGGGTCACCAGGAACTGAAAACAACCCAATGACTGTTGCCTGAGTAACAGGGAGCTGACTAGATTGGCAAAGTCCATCACATTGCCATTAAATGTATCAGGTGATTTATAATCCAATTTCTGTCCTTGCTCAAGCAGAAATCAGTTTTGGTTAGAGTAGGTGTACGGATCAAGTACTGTTTTGTCTTGATGATTAGTACAGTTCGAAGGAATAGAGCAATAACACAGCTGAAGAATGGAACTGCTAACATGCTTTGTTGTAGCAGACATTCATTTAGACAGTTAATTACAAATAATTGTTCATTGAGTATACGTTACAAGACTTTTTACTTCAAGTGTTGAGCCCTGATAGATTAATTGCAGCCTAGGGCCATTTAGTGTTCCTATATCTGTTACTTGTCCAAATCCACTATTTGATCTTTGGAATTGTTGATGTGGAATCTGGGGCTGATTATTTCTTAAAGCCTCAATGCATTTTCTGGTTAGTTGTTGAAATACACTTAAATTTGTTCTTGAGTAGAGTTTTCGAGATATTTAATAAAATATTTAATACAAGATTTCAAAAACTGTAATTAGGTGCAACTTACTGGAGTAATCTGGATTTTACAACAATTTAATAAAAACTATATTTTATGTTGGCACAAAGGTAAAATTAGAAGTTTGGACCAGTTGGTGCTAACGTTTTATTTTTTCTTTAAGATGATGATCAAACTGCACTCTGGTGAACCATTGTTATGATCCAAACCCAGAATCATTAAAAGTTTCCAGACACGACACGAGTGGTTTCACACAACACTGCAGGCTCATTCAGACTGTGTGGGAACCACCAGGAACAGGATCACAGCACAGACCTGTTTCTCCAGCCTTTGCAGTTGTGATGGAATCTCAGACAATTAGTATCCATACTTTGGAGATACAATATTTATTGCATCTTGGAGAGATTGCTGTACTGCAAGAACTGACTGTTGTGTCATATGGACAGGAGCTTTCAAGCAATTACTTTCTAGCTGTACTCTGCTCTCCCTTGGATAGAGTCAGAGTCAAACAGCATGCAAATGGGCCATTTGGCACACCACTTAAACACTGACCAGTGGATACCCATCCATATTAATCCTATTTTCCAGCACTTAGCCCATAGCCTTAAATTTCTAGCTGATTCAAGTGCTTGTCCGAACATCTCTTCAGTGCTGTTAGTGACTGCTTCCACCACTGTCTCCAGCATGTATTCTTGTATACTCACCACTCTCTATGTGAAAACGTCTCCCTCAGATCCCCTCTAAATCTCCTACCCCTTACCTTAAATGTATGTTCTCTAGTTTTGTTCACCTCTAAGGAGAAAAGATTCTTGCAGTCTACCTGATCTATACCCTTCATAATTTTGTATACCTCAGTCATATCTACTCTTAATCTCCTCTGCTCCATAGAAAACAGACCTAGACTCTGCAACCTCTCCTTATAACTAAAGTGCTCAATTATTTGTGAATCTTCTCTGCACCCTCTCCTGTGCCACCCCATTGTTCCTACAGTGTGGTGACCAGAACTGCATGGAGTACTCCAGCTGAGATCTAACCAGATGGAGCATAACCTTCCTGCTCTTGTATTCAGTGGCCTGTCTAATGAAGGCCAGTATCATATATGACTTCTTTACCATCTTATCTGCCTATACGGTGACCTTCAAGAAACTTTGGACTTCGTCCCTCTGTTTCTCAATGCCCCCATGGTCCTTACCATTCATTGTGTATGTCCTAGCCTCATTAGTACCTAAAATGCAATACCTCACATTTATCAAGATTAAACTCTATCTGCCATTCCTTAGGCCATTTCACTAACACAAATTTATCACCCTGTGTTCTAGGACTACCCACCACACTGTCAACAACTTCACCAATCTTAGTGTTATCTCTGCACTTAGTAACCATGCCACCTACATCCACATCCAAATCCAAATCATTCACATAAATTACAAACAGCAGAGTCCCAGCGTCAGGCCTTGTGGAACACTGATAATCACAGGCATCCAGTAATAAAATCAACCCTCTATAATCACCATCTGTCTCCTGTTGGCAAGCTCATTTTGGATCCAATTTGCCAACTTGCCCTGGATCTCATGGGCCCTAACCTTTTGGACTAGTCCTCCATGTAGGACCTTGTCGAAGGTCTTACTGAAGTCTGGGAAGATCTTCTGAAGTCAGGATCAGATTTATTATCACTGACATATGACGTGAAATTTGTTGTTTTGTGGCATCAGTACAGTGCAAAGACATAAAAATCTATAAATTACAAAAATAAGTAGTGCAAAAAAAAGGAACAAATGAGGTAGTGTTCATGGGTTCATCTGATGGCAGAGGGGAAGAAGTTGTTCCTGAATCATTGGGTTTGGGTCTTTAGGCTCAAGTCAGGCTTAAGTTACAAGTCAATGGGTGAGGGGGCATAATAATGGATGGGCAGATGTTCTTCATCCTAGGATACCAGCACTCTGGATCCCTTACAATATAACTTAAATTATAGCTGGACTTTTTGGTTCTATCTGTTTTATTGAGTGACCTGCAGCAATCACTTTAATGACTGCTGGTAACACTACTTCACACAGAGAAAGTGCAGTGCATCCTTCACCTATAAAGATTCTGGAATTACAATTGTGGGCCAGTCTCTCTCATGGATCTCAATTTGCACAATTTAATGATTCAAGTGGAGACTAATGCTTTGGAACAAATAGCAGGATTGAGTATGAATGTACTGAGTGCAATGCTCTAATTTTGAGGGCAGTTACTTACCCCATTCCCAGTTGGCAGGCTGAGTTAAAATTGGGTGCTAGGAATTAATTATGTAGGATTTTATAAGGCTGTGATGTTACTTATCTTCAGACCCCATGTAGCTAAGTACCAATTTAAATAATGCACCTGAAGGGAGCAATTCATTGTTGAATAATTAAACAGAGCTACAAATCTGCATAGTCCTGGTCACTGAAGTGGCCAGTGTTGAATGTTGAAAGACTGAAATAATTATGTGTAGTATTGTTAGCAAAGTGTTTTATTGTTTTATATGTCTTATTATTTCTAAAATCAGAAACAGAATAGGCCATAACTGAAATAAGAGCAGAAAATATTATAAATATTCAGCTGGTCAGGCAACATCCATTGTGAGAAAAATATAGCTAAAATTTCAGGTTAACGGCCATTTGGGAGAATGGAATTAAGCCACTTGAGAGTTAAAATTTGTCATTGTTTGCTTGAGTAGTTAGCAAGATCTCATAAAAGTATTCTCTGATTTCTTTCTTTGAACGGGCAATAATTCAATTAATCTTCGAAGTTATTTAGGTTTTCAGTTTTTCTTGAGCAAGGAAGAAGCATATAGTTTAGTAGCTTTAACTAAGATTATTTCTGCCTCTGAGGCCAGAACTGATCACATGCAGTGTCAGTGAGCACAATACAGAGGTTTGTTTGAAAATGCAATGGTAATTGACAGATGAGCATTTCCAAGTAGAACCAGCTCTTGCAACAACAAATACCACTGGAACTTTAATAAATGCAACACAATTCATTAAACACCCTGATAAGAGTAAAATGGCTTTTATCATTGAATTATTTCTTGGTTATTTATTTCTTCTCATTTTAACTTATGCTGGTATTTTCTATTGAGTAACAAAGCTTTAAACATGCAGCTAAAAGAAAATGCAGACGGACAAAATCTGAAACAAAAGCAGAACATGTTGGAAATCCTCAGCAGGTTAGGCAGTGTCTGTGAGAAAGAATCAGAATAAATGTTTCAGGTCATCAAAAATCATTGACTTGAAATGTTAACTCTGCATATCTCTGCCCACAGATACTTCCTGACCTGCTGGGTATTTTCAGCATTTTCTGATTTGATTTTAAACAAAGGTACTAACACAGACACACAGACACACACACACACACACACACACACACACACACACAGATGCACACACACGCACGCACGCACACGCACACACACACACACACACACACACACACACACACACACACACACACACACATATATATAAAGTAATTTATTGTACTTTTAGCTTGAAACCTTGGAGTTATTTCAGTATATTTCCAAGATTTCAATTCATCTTATTTTCTATCAATTTTATTACCCATCTCTTTCATCATTGCAATATGAAATGCCTAATTATTGGTTGAAAATGTTATGAATTAGGAAAAATTATATGTTTTATTTTTATTAGTAAGTATGTTTTACTTTTATTGGTATGTTTTACTTTTATTGGTAAGTACCACAGAAAGCTTCTAAAGATCACCACAAAAGAAAGAACCTGGACCAGATTTTCCTGTTGACCAATGCAATTGGGCATACCTGTATGGTACAAGGAATGATGGAACGAGTGACTTGCTCTAAACTTGTAATTTAGGGAAATGCAACACAGAATTTACATACAGCAAAATCCCACAAACAGCAATCAGATAATCTGTTTAATTTTTCATTGTTCTTTGTGATGTCCTGTTGTATGCAAGCCAGCAGTGGCCTTTCCCTAGATGACAACAGTAACTACTCGTCAGAAGTGCTCAATTGGACGTACCTTGCTTTGGAGATGCCCTAACATCATGAAGGATGTTTTGTAAATGCAACTTTTTCTTTGACAGTACTCTATATTTTCCTGGACATCTTACATTACTTTGGTGATATTATTTGTAAGGTAATTATCACAATCGATGGGAATTGCCATTTTCCAGTAGTTAATCCCACTTTGCTGCAGCTTGGGCTAAAAATATTGCACTGAAGAGAAGTAAGCTGATTAATCAATGTTAAAAGTATTCCCTGATTACATTTAAACTGCATGCTAATTGGGACAATGTATGTTTGTTGACCAGGATAAGAAGTGCCAATATGTTTGCTGATCGAGGCTTAATGAAAGACAGTCCTAAAATATTGCACAGTTTGTCAGTGAAACAATTCCTTGCTTGTATGCCCTTTTTACCTATTTACCAATTTTAAACTTTTTTTTGCTAGTTACTGCTTCAGGTTTGTCCGGCTCAAAGGTCCTTCAGCTTTAAATATTGCTGAAAAAGAGGCAATACAGGAAATGAACAATGTTAGTTGTGCAAAGGGGGCAATAATGCATCAATTCTTAATGAAAGTGTCAGGACTTGTGTATGGAGATGAGGGGAAGACAAAGGACAATGTCTCTGACATTTCTGATTCTTTGCTATCCTCACTGTGATATACTATTAGTAATGCAGGAAAGTATGGAGCAAGAAGAATGAAAACTTTTTACTTACACAACGCTTGTCATGTCCCTCTCAGAAGACCCCAAAGCCAATAAAGTGTGATTATGGTTGTAATGTAGGACATTCAACATACAGAGGAATCCTATGGTTGTAATGTAGGACATCCAACATACAGTGGAATCCTACAGATGACAATATGATAATAACCATAGAGGGGTAGGCATGTATTGTGTAAAAGGAAGCCATTCAGCCCAACATGCCCTTACTAGTCAAAAATGGACTTGCAAATTCATGGTCCTCGGTTGTGTGGTGAAATCTCAGGCAGAGATTTCAAGACCCCCACCACACATATTTCTCAACTCCCCTCTAATCTTACCAATTACCCCAGTTTCCTTCAATATTGACTGAGACTTCCTTAGGGTTAGAGGCTTTAATAGAATTTGTAAGATGCATCCAGGAAGGTTTCTTAACACAGTATGTAGGTAATCCAACCCGAGAAGGGCCGTACTAGACCTTGTATTGGGAAACGAGCCTGGCCAAGTGATCAGAGTTTCAGTGGGAGAGCATTTTGGAAACAGTGATCATAACTCTGTAAGTTTTCAGATCGTTATGGATAAGGATAAGACTGGACTTTGGGGGAAAGTGTTAAACTGAGGAAAAGCTAATTAAAACAGTATTAGGCAAGAGCTGTGGAGAGTAGATTGGGAGTGGCTGTTATTGGGCAAATCCACATTTGACATGTGGGAGTCACTTAAAGGTTAGCTGGTCAGAATTCAGGACCAACGTGTTCCTGTGAGGAATCAAGACAAGGATGGCAAGGTTTGGGAACCTTGGATGATGAGAGATGTTGTAAGTTTAGTCAGAAAGGAAAAGGAAGCAAATGTAAAGTTTGGAAAGCTGCAGTTGGACAGGGCCCATGAAGAATATTAAAGAAGCAGGAAAGAACTTAAACAGGGAATCAAGGGGGGTCTAAAAAGAGGCCATGAAATGTCCTTGAGAGTAGGGTTAACGAGAATCCAAAAGCATTTTATACATATAGTAAAAATGAGGGTAGCTAGATAGAGGGTAGGACCACTCAAGGAGAAAGGAGGGAATTTATGGCTGGAGCCAGAGGAAGTGGACAAGCTATTAAAGTACTTCACAGTGGTATTCACGAAGGAGAAAGACATGGAGGAAAGTGAAATCAGTGTGAGGCCTGCTAATATTCTAGGGCTTCTTGTTGATATCAAGAAGGAGGAGGTGTTGGGTCTTTTGAAAAACATTAAGATGGATAGGTCCCCAGGGC
Organism: Pristis pectinata; assembly: GCF_009764475.1. NCBI lineage: Eukaryota > Metazoa > Chordata > Chondrichthyes > Rhinopristiformes > Pristidae > Pristis > Pristis pectinata. The sequence goes on from NC_067419.1 coordinate 33,388,209, forward strand.
CTGATGGGATCTATACCAAGTTATTAAGAGAAACAAGAGAGAGATTGCTGGGGCCTTGACAGAAATCTTTGTATCCTCTTTATCCACAGCTGAAGATGCAGGGGGTTGGAGAACAGCCAGCATTGTTCCTTTGGGTAATAAGGACAATAGCAACAATCCAAGAAAGGCTGGTAAGCCTTACCTCAGTGGTAGGGAAATTATTGGACAAGATTCTTAGAGACAGGATTTACAAATGTGGAAAAGCATGGACTTATTAGGGATAGTCAGCATGGCTTTGTGCGGGAGAGGTCATGTCTTACCAATGTAATTGAGTTTTTGAGGAGGTGATGAAGATGATTGATGAGGGTAGGGCAATGAATTTTGTCTACATGGACTTTAGTAAAGCATTTGACAAAGACCTTCATGGTAGGCTGATCTAGAACATTACGGCACATGGAATCCATGGAGACTAGGTAGATTGGATTCAGAATTGGCTTGGTCATAGAAGACAGAGGGTAGTGGTGGAGAGGTGTTATTCTGACTAGAGGTCTGTGATCAGTGGTGTTCCACAGGAATCAGTGCTAATACCTCTGTTATTTGTGATGCATATAAATGATTTAGATGAAAATATAGGCGGGCTGATTAGTAAGTTTGCAGAAGACGCAAAAATTGTCAGAGTTGTAGATCTTGAAGAAGGTTGTTAAAGGATACAGCAGGATGTAGATCGGTTGGAAACATGCACTTTAGGAGGTCAAATGTAAAAGGCATGTATATAGTAAACGGCAGAACCCTTTGGAGTGTTGGTGTACAGAGAGCTCCTGGGGTACAAGCCTATAGCTCTCTGAGAGTGGCAGCATGAGTACATAGGGTGGTAAGGATGTGAAAGCTTTGGAGAGGGTGCAAAAGAAGTTCACCAGGATTAGAGTATTAGCTATCAGGAGAGGTTGGACAAACTTGGATTGTTTTATCTGGAGCGTTGGAGGGTGAGGGGTGACCTGATAGAAGTATATAAAATTATGAGAGGTATAGATAGGGTAGATAGTCGTTGTCTTTTTCTCAGGGCGGAAATGTCAAATACTCAAGGGCATAGCTTTAAGGTGAGATGGGAAAAGTTTAAAGGAAATTTACGAGGTAAGTCTTTTTACACAGAGAGAGGTAGGTGCCTGGAATATGCTGCCAGGGGAGTTGGTGGAAGCAGATATGATAGGAACATTTAAGAGGTATTTAGACAGGCAGGAATGGAGGGATATAGACTACGTGCAGGCAGATGGGATGAGTTTAAATTGTTGGCACAGGCATTGTGGGCAGAATGGCCTTTTTCTGTGCTGTACTGTTCTATGTCATTTAACATTTAGACTCAGAAACAAGAGTGCGTTCAGTTGAGTTGAACTTAGATATCAATAGTGCAGTTACTGAACCAGACCGCAAAATTCATGTATCATAATGTTAATCCCACGATTGCAGGAGAATCTATTTTTCTGAGGCTAAGCAATATTGGGCAAGAGTATGAAAATAAAAAAAACCTGCAGATTCTGCAAATTGAGATAAGAACAGAAAATGCTGGAAAGACTCAGCAGGTCAGGCAGTATTTGTAGAAAGAGAAACAGGTAATGTTTTCGGTCAGAGAACCTTCATCAGACCTGAAACATTGACTGTTTCTCTTTCCATAGATGCTGCCCAACCTGTAGGGTTTTCCAGCATTTTCTGTTTTAGTTCACACGCACATCTGAGCTTTTCCAGGTACAAGCAAATCTCAGCCAAATCAAGATATGATGCAAATGATTCACATCTTCCCCTTTTGTTTCTGCAGCTGAGAGAGATTTCTCATAGCTTCTGGTGGCTTAATGGATTTATTTTAAATGAAATTTCTCTTCAATCAGCAGTGCATATTTGTTAGTCAGAATCTGGCTGTGCTCACTCTGGAGCACTTCTGCTTCTCTCTGGTGAATTATGCTCATCCCTGCGTTCAATCATCCTTTTGAGTTCCCAGCTTTTGAGGTTTTGCAGCCATGTAGATGCACAAGCTTAAGAGTGTGTGCCAACTTCTTTTCTATATTTAAATATAAACACTATATTCCTGTAAAACCGTGAATCTTCATTATAATTAAATCAAAATCTCCATATAAATTTAGGAGTATTCTGATGTAGTTTCCATGGTGCTTCAGGAATAAAAGGAAGTTCATTTGCTTGGTGACCCACAAAATAAGATTTGCAGAACTAGATTGTCAGTAAGGGAGGCACAAGTCCAGATTTTGCAATAGCAACATTTTTATTTGAAGTTGTTAGCAAAAATGATGGAACTTTTCAGATGTAAAGTCATTGTTCAGATTCTTTAATCTGTTTTTATTTTCAAAATCCAAAGAGAATCATCATTAGCATTACTTTGCACATGCTTAAAGTCTATGTTTGTTCTGACCTGTACAGAGTAAACTGTACCAGTGCCTGCTAATTGTCTGAACTTGTCCCTCTAAGGGCTGCCCTTTCATCTCTCCAGTAGCAGCTTAGATAATTGAGGACCTGCAGAATTTTACTTAGGACTTCAGGAGGGTGATTTATCATTGCAGAAAGAGCCAAAGAAAATGATTTGGTGTATTTGTCTTCCTGTTGCTTCTGCCTTAGAAAGTCAAGTCCAAATTGTGTGATCAGCTTTGGTCATTATTGTGGATATAATTTGACAGAAATCATGATCAGGATCTGTATCGGGTTCCAGAATCAGAATCAGGTTTATTATCACTGACCTAAATAACATAAAATTTGTTGTTTTGTGGCAGCAGTACAGTGCAAAGGCATAAAAAAATTGCTGTAAATTACAAAATAAATAATGCAAAAAAAAAGGAATAACAAGGTAGTTTTCATAGTTCAAGGAACGTTCAGAAATCTGATGGTGGTAGGGAAGAAGCTGTTCCTAAATTATTGAGTGCGGTTCTTCAGGCTCCTGTACCTCCTCCCTGAAGGTAGTAACGAGAAGAGGGCATGTCCTGGATGGTGAAGGTCCTTAATGATGGATGCTGCTGCCTTGAGGCACCGCCTCTTGAAGATGTCCTCGATGGCAGGGAGGGTTGTGCCTATGATGGAACTGGCTGAGACTACAACCCTCTATAGTGTCTTGCAATCCTGTGCATTGGAGCCTCCATACCAGGCTGTGATGCAACCAGTCAGAATGCTCTTCACCCTACATCTGTAGAAATTTGCAAGAGTCTTTGATGATATACCAAATCTCCTCAAACTCCTAACAAAGTCGAGCTGCTGGTATGCCACCTTCTTGACTGCATCAAGATGTCGACACTCAGCAACTTGAAGCTGCTCACCCTTTCCACCGCTGACCCCTCAATGGGGACTGTTGTGTGTTCTCCTGACTTCCCCTTCCTGAAGTCCTCAATCAATTCCTTGGTCTTACTGACGTTACTTGTTTGCCCAAGAGTGGCCATGTCATCAGAATGAATTGCTCACGTTAATAATTTGTTTTGTTTTGGATCTTTCAACTAGAGACCCACAGTCAACGAATGAAAGACTCAAGGAGAAATGCATAAAATATTCATAGTAATATTAATTAAACATCGAGACAAAAATATAGCTTCTGCTACCTGCTTAGTGCTGGTAAAATAGGTGCTAATGTGACAGGATGATCTGTTAGCCTCAATATGCACTCACACAAAAAGCTGAAAGAACTCAGGGGGTCAGGCAGCATCTATGGAGGGAAATGGACAGGTATCCAATCTATTCCCTCCATCAATGCTGCCTGACCCATTGGGTTCTTCCAGCTTTTTGTGTGTTGCTCCAGATTACAGCATCTGCAGGCTCTTGTGTCTCAATAAGCACTGAGTAGGGTCAGCAAACATTTTGAGCTTGGCATGTTTTTGTCACCCAGGGTCTCCTCCTGAAACTGTTAACAGTCTTAATGTATGCATGCAAATGAGGATTTGAATCCTTCTGCTGAATTAAATTCCTGCACCCTCCTAAAATGTTCCCACAAACTCTGGGTGGGAATAATTGGAAGGGCAGCCGCATTAATTTAGATAATTATCTGGTTTATCATTTAAGCTGCCAGTGGAATTCTATGGCTAATTTTGGCTGCTGCGGTTTACTGTGAAGGTTGATCCAAGTTACATTTTGGAGCCTCAGGAGAAATCTACTCGGGGGCTTCTGCCCACATTATTTAAGGCCACATGGGTGTGTTGCTTACTCTGTCATGACTAGAGGAAGAGGATGTTTTCATTATTAGGACAGATGAGAATGCACAATAAGATACTTACCTCATTATAAGCCTTGTCAGACTGAAAGCAGATGACAAGAAGCATAGGGGAATCCATTTCCATGCTCTCCCTAAAGGTTATGTGAAGCCAGGAGATCATGACCTATGCAGTGGAGGCTTTGCACAGTTCTTTCCAAGGCCTTGATTACTATCCCGTCACACAGCACCTTCTGGTTCAGGTGATAACTGTAATGGAGGCAAAGATAGACTCCACACAACACTTTCTTGCCTCTGTGCCGTCTCATCCAGAACGGTTAGAGCTTCAAAGTACTCCTGCATGTCAGAGGCCAGTTCTTTGACACATTGGAGTAGCAGAAATAGTGACATGCTGCCAAGGAGCAGCTTGATATCCTCAATGAGCAGCAAAATGCCACTTGTGAGCAGATTGTTTGCTTTCAATGGACACAGGAATGCAACCCATGAGCACCTTGCAGGTCGTCAGGAACAAGGGCATGCTATATTTGAGCAGTTAACCATACTGCATGGACAGAGAATAATAGAGCATAAAGTGGAGAACTGGATTGGATAAGATTGATTAATAACCTCACTGTGGATTCTCTGTCCTCTCGCAATGTTCAAATATCCTTTCATTTCGGCATATATCATCTTCCTGTGTGCAGAGATAAATCACACTGATATAGCGGCTGTTTGCATTGCTATGTATCCTGCTATGCAACATAGAGAAAGATTGCTGATGTCATGATTTTCATGCAAATGAGTTTGATAAAAACCTTGATTTCCACCAGATTAGGGGTTGCTTTTCCCTTAAAACTGATTGTTTCAAGACAGTGGAGCACATGATTGTGACATAATTTAACTGATGCCACTGCTACCATGTTATTTTGGCAATTATTGAGTATGACAACAAAAATAGATGAGAAAGCACTAGTCCAAAGTGATTGTTTTTGTTGGAAAGAGTGATACTACATTGGCTACATTTAATTGTTGTGATTGGAGTGAAACAGTCTGCTTCTTCCACTTAGACTTCATCATTTCTTTGTCATTCTGTATCTTAAAATGGTCAACTGATCCACTGGCTGAAAATGAGCCTCGCTTGGTATTTCATGGGGGATTTCCCATTGATGAATTAGTGCGGACTTCATTGGCCTGAAATATTAGTGTCTCATTATGTGCCAGCATGATGTCACTCAGTTGCATTAGCTGCAATGATAATTAACCACCTTTGATGTGGAACAATATTTAAGTCATTCAAGTCCGCGAATGTGGATTGCACCGGAAGTGCCTGGTCTGATTTTGTGATTGATACAATTTCCCTCTGAACTGATTGCTAGCATGATTTACTTTGGACAGAAGCAAATCTGGATCATGTAGCAGTGTTTCCTTCAGTGTTACCCTATCCAATTATGAGGCTATTGTAAGGGTGAACAATGAGGATTGCTGGTTGTATTCATGTTGATTATATCAGCATTTCTTTTTTCCGTAATTATTGGGAAAAACAATTTCAACCCAAGTTTTGAGCTTTGAATTGACCTTATCAACAATTTAGTGATTACCTGATTCTGATTCTAAACTCCAGAACTCTAGAAATAAATCATGAGGCCATGAAAGCTATTTTACAAATGCAATTCCATTTGTACCAGAGATTTTGATTTGAACCTGTTCCAAAGTACACTGGTGTCATAGTGTGTTAAGCATCATGATTTCATATATTATGTTAGTGCCTTGAAACCAGATGAGCTTTCTCACAGTTGAAAGGGTTACTAAGGCAACAACTTGAGCTGTTACCCATATTCAGTTGGTTTTGTTACTGCCCCATGCTACATCTTCTGACAAAAGAAACAATATCATTTGTCAGAAATAGCACAGGCGAGTAGATGTTTAATCTGATGTGTTTTTTTTCTCTCTGCTATGGTTATTGCTATGACACAGTAATATGTCAGATTCTGATCCAACAGATATTGAATTATGTCATCTCTGGGAACCATATGGATTGTTAAATTATTTATCTACTACAATTTTCACAATCAATTTATCTATCTAGAGTACAGCCATGTTGTAGTAATTAAAAAAAAACTGAAACAATAAAAATCTCAAATTTATATAGCAGCTTTAACATTAGCAACCCTTGAAATATATTTGCAACAATCAAGATATTTGATTTTACACAATTATTGAACTAATTTTGTTCATGAATTTCATATAGATTTAATATGCCAACTAATTCATTTAACCATATTAAATAGTGTCATACAGCACAGAAACAGCTCCTGTGGCCCACCAAGTTTGTCCGATCATCAAGCACCCATTTGCACTAATCCTGCACTAATCCCATTTGTTTCTCCTATGTTCTCATCAATTCCCCCCAGATTCTATCACTCACCCACACATTAGGGGCCATTTACAGTGGCCAATTAACCTACCAACCTACACATCTTTGGGATGTGGGAGGAAACCAGAGTACCCGGAGGGAATCCGTGCGGTCACAAGGAGAACATGTAAACTCCATACAGATGGTTGTGAATCAGCAGCTGTACTAGGCAGTGAAATATTTCAATGTATATGTGAATGCCAATTGTGGCAGCTTACATTTTTCCTCATGTATCTTGCAATGAATCTTAAAATCATTAAACCACATATAAATTATGTTTATATTTCACAATCAATTTTATATGTTAGGAAGTACATCACGATGAAACTAAGGAAGATATTACGTTGATAAATGATTTGATTTAACAGGATCTAAAAATAAGTTGGAGACTAAAATCGAGAACTGAGAATATGTGCAGAAACCATAATGCAGGATTGATCCTGGTTTGTCACTTTCAATGCAAGCGACACACCCACTTCCTGATGATTTGCATGATGTCTGTGTGCACTGTTTATTGGCTTGTAGCTTCAGCAGGGGTCCAAATTTGTGAGTGGCTAGTACCACATAAAACATATCTGCGCCATTTAAAACCAGCATCTCTTAAAGGGGAGATGTGTTAAGGCTGGATCAAGTATTAGCAGCTATTCTAAATAACATTCTAACCTGGGAGATGGGGATTGTATACATTGACTTGTGCTAGAAGATCATCAGCTTGGTGAAAGGTGTACTTCAGTCTACTTGAAGCTTGTTGGTCTTCCAATGTAAAGAGATGCGAATGCTGCTGACTGTCACATTCCAGGGTGCAGGAGTACAATGGCGAGGGACAACTGAAGCTCAGTGCAATCATTGCAACTGCTTTGTGGGGAAGGACCACAGTCTAAGGTCCTGCTGCTGCCTGTGTAACACCCGCTCAAACACTTCATGAATGTATTGTTTAAAGAGGAAACATGGATGGTGTTGTAAGGGTATGTATGGTTTTAATGGCACTTTGAATATATTGATTTGATGGCACAATGAATGTAAAGGTAAACATTTCTTGATTGTATTTTCTGGATGTATTTTATGAATAATCTACCAATTAAAAATAACTTTTTTCATATAATGTAAAATTAAGCACTTCAGTTTTCTCATAAGCCACCTACTAAAATACCAAGAAACTAGGTGTACTGCAGCTGCATGTTCTGACTATCAGCCGGTGTTCCCTGAGGGTATTCCACACATTCATATGAATGCTCTGGAGGGTAAAGGTTCTATAATGTTAGTTTGTAACTACATGTACATTGAAAGTGTTTGTAAGATTTTTGTGGTAAACATTTCAATGTCTTAATTTTAGTTTTTCTCAGTGTTGGGATGCACACCATAAGCAGTTATCAGGACAAATACTGTTTATTAAATGGTAAAAATTGATGATGGGCAGTCACAATTGCTAGTTCTAAAGACTTTTTAAAAACATACATACAGTAGCTAATGCTCAGAACAATGGTGCTCATTTCCTAATGCTATGTTAGATAATTTTGTTTTATATTCAGTCTTGAGATGTTAGCAACAGAGCCCCATAATTAAATTGCCCATTCCCTAGGAAAGAAGAGTTCAACTGTTCTTTGAACAGAAGTGGTTTAGACTAATCCTCTTTCTCATATCCCACCACCCTACCTTCTCTTGTGATGTGCTAGGTTGATGGTGCAAGCTGGCATCTCTTATTTTCTCACCACAACACTGTACGTGTGCCTCTGTCCTTGCAGACAGCCAACAATTGCAACCTAACCAAGTAATGGTGCAAGAGTAGGAAGAATGTGAAGAGCACGATGTGCTGTCACTTGAGTTATCATTTGGGTTATCAGACAAGGTAGTAACATGGTTTAGCTTACAGTAGTGATCTACACATGACGAGATTTGGTATATCCAGGACAGGTGGAAAGGATAGCTCCTAAAGATGTATCCAAAACTCCAAAGCTCCAAAACAGTATCTCTACTACAGAGAACTCTGATGAGGTGTTAATGCAAACTCAGGCTGCTTTCATCATGACTCTGGACACCCTAGTTCAAAAAGACTTTCAGGGACTCACAGAAGTATAGCATTTTCTGGTCCAAATGCTTGCTGAAACTGGTGAGGTCCTGCCCCAGGAGTGGCATGGAACATGATTCTGTTCTCTTATCTTACATCTTTCATTGGCTTTTAGTTTTGCAGTTTGGTCAAATGGATGCTCTAAAGATCAACAACACAGGGAATTGAGATTGCAGGGAATTGAGATTGTACTTACTGGTGTTGTGGTTGGATGAGTTGTTTACGGACAGCCTGTCAAGAAAAAGGTGAGAAAAGTTGCCTTCTCCATTCACCTTCTTTCACTATTGCCCTGCCTTCTGCCTGTTTCTCTTCATGCTACTCCTGACAACCACTACCCAACCTCACCACGCAACCTCTGCAGATTTCTGCAATGCATCATCATGTTGAGGTTATATGGAATACAGCAGATCCCAAAAATTCTTGACACTCTCTCTGCAGTGTTACAAGGCTTCAGCAGTACTGTCCACGTAAGAGAGAATGAAATGGACTCAGTCCTCTTGGAAAAGATTGTTCCCCAACCTCCGTAATACAACTAATGGATGGCAAACTGTGCGATGTTGCAAATATCTCCAGCCTTGGCATACAAGAGTGAGATAGATCAGCTGGTTGAGTGGTGTCACAGCGACAACAACCTCGCACTCAACGTCAGCAAGACCAAGGAATTAATTGTGGACTTCATGAAGGAAAAGTTGGGAGAACACACACCAGTCCTCATTGAGGGGTCAGCGGTGGAAAGGATGAACAGCTTCAAGTTCCTAGGCATCAACATCTCAAAAGATCTATCTTGGGCCCAACACATTGATGCAATCACGAAGAAGGCACGCCAGTGGCTCTACTTCTTTGGAAGTTTGAGGAGAACTGGTATGTCACCAAAGACTCTTGCAAATTTCTATAGATATACGATGGAGACCATTCTGACTGGTTGCATCATCGCCTGGTATGGACACTCCAATGTGCAGGATCACAAGAAGCTGCAGAGGGTTGAAGACTCAGCCAGCTCCATCACAGGTACAACTCTCCCCACCATCGAGAACATCCTCAAGAGGCAGTGCCTCAAGAAGGTGGCATCCATCATTAAGGATCCTCACACCCGGGACATGCCCTCTTCATGTTACTGCCATTGGGAAGGAGGTACAGGAGCCTGAAGACCCACACTCAATGTTTCAGGAACAGCTTCTTCCCCTTCGCCATCAGATTTCTGAACGGTCCGTGAACCCATGAATACGACCTCATTATTCCTTTTTTGCACTATCTATTTATTTTTGTAACTTATAGTAATATTTATGCCTTTTATGTCTTGCACTGTACTGCTGCTGCAAAACAACAGATTTCATGTCATATGTCAGTGATAATAAACCTGATTCTGATTCAGATGTATCAAAGTTATTGATCACTGTGATTGTGAAAGCCACAGAAAAGGCCATCTTTATCCTGCTCTGGGTTTAATCAGGAACACATTATAGATTTCGTGACAGGAGTGCAGCTGATTCACTATTCCTCACCGTGGTTCAGGTGAGAGAATTATTCCTTGAACACCTGGGATGAATATAGCCAGCTGCTGAGAGCCCTTCTACTCCTTCTTCTTGTCTGGCTCATTTGACCTTCTCTACCTTCCCTTTGTTCATTCTTCTAGTCACACTACTACTAAAGCATCAATGTCTCAGCACCTAGTTAGTTCAGAATTCTTGAAATTGAGGCAGAGCGCTTCTGGATCTGGCTTACAACTCCCTGTGGAGTTTATCAAATGTAATGTGGTCTGCAGAATACTGAGCTTGTAGAACGAAAGCAACAACCAGTGGAAATCAATCAGCATTAACCTGAAAGCAGAAGATAATCCCTTTAAAAAGTGCTGGTGGGAATTCTTTCATGTTTCTGAATTTATGTTCAACTGTGCAAGATTAAGAGAGGGCATGAGCTCCACACCTAAGCTCTACTTTGGTAGCCCTAATGCCGAATCAACATTGGAAACCTAATGTGCCTACATGAATATTTCCAGCTTAGTTGAGGGCATAGTGGTGTCCTTAACAAATTGGTGGCCAACTTTACATGTACCCTGATTGTGAGTGCATATTTCAGGCATGGTTTTGGGACCAAATTGTTATCCAAAGCATCCTAAAACTGTGGTGAATTTTGCTGTCTTTATGACAGTCTTTTCAATATTCGAGTGGAGGAAGTACATATATTTGCAGATAATTCAAAATATGCCCAGATATCATGAAGAAACTTATTTAGGCTTTTAACTATATCATCATAAGTAATATAAATTTCCCATCATATTAATTTTAAACTAAATAGTGGAGGGGGGGGGTTCAACAGTTTGGAAAAGTATGGATAAAGTACAAGGGAAGGAGAGTGCAGGAAAGTTTACTGAGCCTCCAGAATAAAGAAAAAGACAGAACGTTCAGAAAGGGATAAGAATTTAACTTCAGGCAACATGGAGGCAAATTTCAGAAGAAGGGTGGTGAATACAGGACTGAAGGTGTTCTATTTGAATGCGAACAGTTTATGAAATAAGGTAGATAAGCTTATAGCGCACTTAGAAATTGGCAGGTATAACGTTGTGGGCATCACAGAGTCGTGGCTGAAAGAAGATCACAGCTGGGAGCTAAACATCCAAGGATGCACATCCTATCGAAAAGACAGGCAGGGCAGAGAGGGTGTGGTGGCTCTGTTGGTTAAAAAAAAAATGAAATCAAATCCTTAGCAAGAAGTGACATAGGTTCAGAAGATGTAGAGACCCTGATGGGAGATATATACAGGCCTGTGAATACTAGCCAGGAAGTGAGGTACAAATTACAGCTGGAGACAGAAAAGGCATGTAAAAATGGTAGTGTTACAGTGGTCATGGGGGATTTCAATATGCAGGTAGATTGAGAAAATTAGGTTGGTCCTGGATCCCAAGAGAGAGAATTTGTCGAATGCCTACGAGGTGGCGTTTTAGTGCAGCTTGTAGTTGAGCCCACTAGGGAAAAGGCAATTCTGGATTTGGTGTTGTACAATGAACCAGATTTTGATTAGGGACCTTAAGATAAAGGAACACTTTGGAGGCAGTGATCATAATATGATAGAATTCACTCTGCAGTTTGAGAGGGAGAAGCTAAAATTGGATGTATCGGTATTACAATTGAGTAAAGGTAACTACAGAGGCATGAGAGAGGAGCTGGCCAAAGCTGATCGGAAGGGGACCCTAGCAGGGATGATTGTGGAGCAGCAATGGCAGGAGTTTCTGGGAGTAACTCAGAAGAATCAGGATCAGTCTATCTGAAAGAAGAAGAAGCATTCTAAAGGGAGGATGAGGCAACAGTGGCTGACAAGGGAAGTCAAAGACAGCACAAAAGCAAAAGGGAGGGTATACAATATTGCAAAAATTAGTGGGAAGCTAGAGGATTGGGAAGCTTTTACAAACCAACAGAAGGCAACTAAAAAAGCAATAAGGGAGAAAAGATGAAATGTGAAGGTAAGCGAGCCAATAATATAAAAGAGGATACAAAAAGTTTTTTTTCAGATGTATAAAGAGTAAAAAAGAAGCAAGAGCGGACATCAGACCACTAAAAAATGACACTGGAGAAGTAGTAATGGGGAGCAAAGAAATTGCGGACAAACTGAATAATATTTTGTGTTAGTCTTCACTGTGCAACACACCAGCAACATGCCAGAAATTCGAGAGAATATCAGGGGGCAGAAGTGAGTGTAGTCCTACTACTAAAGAGAAGGTGCTTGGGAAGCTGAAAGGTCTGAAGGAAGATAAGTCACCTGGACTGAATGGACTACACCCCAGGGTTCTGAAAGAGGTAGCTGAAGAGATTTTGGAGGCATTAGTAATGATCTTTCAAGAATCACTAGATTCAGGAATGGTTCCAGAGGACTGGAAAATCGCAAATGTCACCCCACTCTTTAAGAAGGGAGGGAGGCAAAAGACAGGAAATTATAGGCCAGTTAGCCTGACTTCAGTGGTTGGTAAGATGTTAGAGTCCATTTTTAAGGATGAGGTTTCGGGGTACTTTGAAGCTCATGATGAAATATGCCGAAGTCAGCATAGTTTCCTTAAGATCTTGCCTGATAACTCTGTTGGAATTCTTTGAAGAAGTAACAGGCAGGATAGACAAAGGAGAGTCAGTGGATGTTGTTTACTTGGATTTTCAGAAGGCCTTTGACAAGGTGCCACACAAGATAGGAGCCCATGGTATTACAGGAAAGGTACTAGCATGGATAGAAGATTGGCTGACTGAAGAGTGGGAATAAAGGGGGCCGTTTCTGGTTGGCTGCCGTTGACTAGTGGTGTACCGCAGGGGTTGGTGTTGGGTCTGCTACGTTTCACGTTATATGTTAATGATATGGATGACAGAATTGATGGCTTTGTGGCCAAGTTTGCGGATGATACAAATATGGGTGGAGGGGCAGGTAGTGTTGAGGAAGCAGGGAGTCTGCAGAAGGACTTGGACAGGTTGGGAGAATGGGCAAAGAAGTGGCAGATGGAATACAGCGTAGGGAAGTGTATGGTCATGCACTTTGGTAGAAGGAATAAAGGCATAGACTATTTTCTAAATGGGGAGTGAATTCAGAAATTGGAGGTGCAAAGGGACTTGGGAGTCCTAGTGCAGGATTCCCCAAAGGTTAACTTGCAGGTTGAGTCAGTACTGAGGAAGGCAAATGCAATGTTAGCATTCATTTCGAGAGGACGAGAATATGAAAGCAAGGATATAATGCTGAGGCTTTATAAGGTGTTGGTCAGACCACATTTGAAGTATTGTGAGCAGTTTTGGGCCCCATATCTAAGGAAGGGGTGTGCTGGCATTGGAGAGGGTCCAGAGGAGGCTTACAAGAATGATCCTGGGAATGAAAGGATTAACATGAGGAGTGTTTGATGGCTCTGGGCCTGTACTCACTGGAGTTTAGAAGGATGAGGGGGATCTCATTGAAACCTACTGAATGTTGAAAGGCCTGGATAGAGTGGATGTGGAGAGGATGTTTCCAGTAGTGGGAGAGTCTAGGACCAGATGGCACAACCTCAGAATAGAAGGACGTCTCTTTAGAATAGCAATAAGGAGGAATTTCTTTAGCCAGAGGGTGGTGAATCTGTGGAATTCATTGCCACAGATAGCTGTGGAGGCCAAGTCATTGGGTATATTTAAAGTGGAGGTTGATAGGTTCTTGATTAGTAAGGGTGTTAAAGGTTACGGGGAGAAGGCAGGAGAATGGGGTTGAGAAGGAAAAATAAGTCAGCCATGTTCGAATGGCCGAGCAGACTTGATCGGCCAAATGGCCTAATTTGTCTTATGGTCTTGTGCTCTTAATTTTATAATTGTATTAAAAACCATGTTTGGGATTATACTGGTGTCAAATTTGGGAGAGTGGTAGGCAGAAATGTAGATAAAACTGAATTCCCCCAAAGTTTCCTTTTAAACAATATGAACCTTTCTTATTATGAAGTTAGATCATGAGCAGCAAACTGGCAATTTTGAAGAATAATTCTGGTGTATGTTTCAGCACCAGGAAACCACGCAAATGATGTAAATGTACTCGGTTTCTGATCACCTTAGTTACCTGACGTGGTTTGAAGTTACATCAGCCAGGGGAGCAGTCAGGCCGTTACATCTTACCTTTGCACCCAGTTGTCTGGGGTTGACTGTATGGACAAATTAGGCTGTTGGCTGACCTATTTTTTGGCTGGGCTTGGTCCCAGATAAACAGCATAAAGACAGTATCTGTCTACTTAGCCTCAGGCATTAGGATTTTCCAGGTGCTGTTGAAAAGTAGTATCCAGGCCAGCCTGGGCTAGAGGTGGGTGCAGGATGTTGAGGATGGGAATTGTCAGCAGTGGGGTTAATGCTGAGGGCAATGGGTCCAGAGGGGAAAACAAAAGACATATTCCCTGTATTCAAAGTCTCAGTTCTGCTGATTGTATGCCTGCTGATTGTCAGTTCCGTGGAAGACCATTCTTCTGTTCGGTTTCTGCAGACATCTCTTCGCCTTCATGTCCAATGAAAGTAATAAGAGCATCACCTGTCTGGTGGCCAGATCTGTTGCTTCCACCTCACTAATATTGCCAAACTGGGTTTCTGCTGCAAGAAGAAGGCTGGTGTCACCCCTTGCAAAAGCCCAAGGAATTCCTGCCACAGCACACTGGGTGAAGACCCCTAATATAGCAGTTAGTCTGCCACTTTTTCAGCACACCAAGCAAAGAATCACAGCAACCCTCTTCTGTGCAATGAGTACAGGATTGGTTTGGCAGTAATGCTTGCGATCACTTGCTCAAACTCACTTCTTTGATTCACACAGGAAGAACAATCAAGTTGCTGGAGTGTGATTGGTGCTTATTCCCAGCATGAGTCCAGACTTTCAGGAAAAACAAGGTAAAACATGAAGGTGAAAGTCGAAGCTAAATGTAAATCAAAACACTGCTTACCACAAGCATTAATCACATCTTGCAGGTCGTTTTTAAATGTTTCTGATCAAAGGAAGTTATCACAGTGTGAAATGTTCTGTTGAAGAAAACAAAATGCCCCTGGCATTATATAATTGGTTACATGAAACAGAACTGCCCCTTTGTCACTTGGCTAATGGTTCATGTTATCTTGGTGTAAACAGTGAGTGGTTCATCAGGAGAGAATTAGCTCAAGGAATAAATTTAATTTTAGAATATTAACAGTGAGTCATCAAAAACTGACCACAAGATAGGTTATTATCTCAGCAAATTGCCTCCAGTTTACTGAAGTAGAAAAGGAGTTGAATAATGAATTGAAATAATCTGGATTAAAATCTTCAGATGAAGTTCTGAATATTTATTTTATTGAATGGAAAAACACGCAATTTTATAAGAAACAATACATTGCAATGATTGAACACTGCGGCAACAAGGTGGTGATATAGTAAAAGATACTTGTGTGTGTCTAAATCACATTGACTTCCTTGGTTACCTAATAGGATAATTGCTTGGTTGAATTATTTATAGTTTACAGGAATTATTGGATATTGGGTGAACTACCAAAGAGCAAAGTTATAATGTAAAATACAACACTTTCGGTCAGCACTTTTTTTAGAGCCTCAGAATAGTCCTTATCAATCATTAGTGGAGATAATCCAGATACCTGAATGAACTTTTGACTCCTCTCTAATAGCATTCTTTGCACAAGGACATAAATTGAACCCAAACTAGTTAAGTCATAATGGCCAGGTCATGTCACAGCATGGTTAGTAACCCCATTAAGTCCCATTAAAACCTCACTCAGGAAAAATAGCTGCAAAATCTTACTTTCACACTTGGAACTTGCAGGCTGTCCAACCTTTTAGATGAGTGTCTGCTTATTATTGGCTATTTTGGAATGAAATTCTGCATGTTGTCAATTATTCCATCAGTAGTCCACCTGTCCATCTGTCAAGGACCAAAGCTGTAAGTTTGCAACATTAGGAAGAAAACAGTTACCAAAGGAGTTTTAAAGTAATCAAGTGTATTAATAGGAGAGGGAGGGTTTGATATAACTATGTAAGCAATGTTGCATTTTCATACATGTATTGCAGTCTTTGAATCTGAAATCTGTGGCAGGGGAAGCAAGTTTTAGCCAAAATCAATAGTACACTAACACTGAAGTTTGTCCTTTGCTGGCTGCCATCATCCTTTCAGCGATGAATGGAAATGATGGGAGCTTTGGGAAAATCAAATTTCCATCTGTTTCAGTTAAAACCAGGAATGTTAAATACTGATCCAGCTGCTACTAGTTCTCGAACACTCGCCCTTCAGAACAACCTAGTACCCGTAGAAAACATTACGCACACTTGTACTTTTACATTTACAGGCTACAATAAAACATCAATCATAGCTAGGCTGGTTTTCTGCTTTTTTCACACCAGCAACCATTCCCATTACGCACACTTACTGCTGCTTTCTATTTAATCAGAAACAGGGAACACAAGCTAAGATGGTGATGTAAAGAAATTTATTGTGTTTCTTGCATGAGTGAAAGATATGCCTGCCATATGTGATCCATGGAAAACCTATTGCTGTGTTCTTCTGTGGTTGTTGTGGTGCCCTTTGTGCTCTTGAGGCTGCAGCAGGATTTTGAAACAAGGATGAGACTTTTATAAACATGGTTTGGGTGCTACGTTAGCTCAGCAATCTCAGGGCTGGTTTAAAGAGTGGAAGTTATTGAGACTGATGTTTCTAAAGTTGCCCATCCCCTCTCTCACCATAGTAAATATGACAGGCCAGGATACCAACAATTCCACAAGCCAATTATTCCTTTGCTGTATAAATTCCATCGCCTTCTAACCCAAGTTCAGGTTATGGAGTCATATGTCCACTATGCTATCTGTGTGGGTAAGTCACCAGAATCCACATTTGTTCTATTATCTAATTATCTTTTGAATATGTTACTCAGTTGAGCTCACTTGTCTGCAAAGTTTAGATTGTTTTGCTAAGTTACCATAATATTAGATAGTTAGTAACTCTACAGACAGAATATAATATTTCAAAATATTGCTTGTACTCCCCACTGCAATGCATAATATGTAGTTATCAGCTAATGCTATTGTTGATACATCTTAACTGATGACATGGAAAGTTCTGAAAAAAACAAGATGCTGGAGGAACTCAGCAGGTCAGGCAGCATCCGTGGAGCAAAACAGAGGGTCAATGTTACGGGTCAGGACCCTTCAGTCCTGAAGAAGGGTCCTGACCTGAAGCGTTGACCGTCTGTTTTTCTCCACAGATGCTGCCTGACCTGCTGAGTTCCTCCAGCATACTGTTGTTTTTTCATCCAGATTCCAGCATCTGCAGTCCTTTGTTTCTCTAACATGGAAAGTATTAACTTTCTTCTCTCATATATGCACCCTTTTTGGGTTATTTTAGTGAGTCCAGATTTCTAAGTGTAAATGATGTTCTGGGAGCTTCTTTGGGGAGTACTTCGAAATGTTACGGCCCATCACCTTTAATCTTTCATAACAGGCAACTGAAAGCCACACTTTGCTTGACTTTCATTCTTTCATTGTGAACCTCCTCCACCTTTGACGATTGTTTTGCTGAGGTGATGTTAGTTATGGAATTCTAGGATTGCAACCCACCAACTATGAGGTAAAATATTCTTTGTCTGTGGCAGGATGGCATGTGATGGAGTAAAGTTCAACTTGATGGCGTACATGTGGTTTTTGTCTTTCTCAGTGGTAGAGTTTATGGGCGGGAGGTGCTGGGGAAGTGAACTTTGTGAATTGTTACTGCATACAATAGCTCATGCATGCAGCGACCATAGTGCACTGGTGTGTAAAGAGTTGGTTTTTGATCGTGCAATCGTTTAGGCAACTCTCCAGAATGTTCTTAAAATTTTTTTTCAGTTTGCACCCAGACAATGGAAGAGAATTTGTTCCATTGTATTTTCGATGGGCCTTCAAGATGGTGGATAAGTTTTAATGGGTCAGGTTTTCCATCAAAGTACCATGTCCTGTCTATGTAATCACTCTGTTGATATGAGTGGTCCAGTTATGCTTCCTGAATCAAAGTAGCTAAGATATTAGAGTTCAAAATATATCCATTTCCAGGACAGCACAAATAATGTATGTTGTTGTGTTGTATTTTCTTTTCATTTCCCATTAACCCACATTGCAAATGTATGCCATTGACAATAATGTAGTCTTTATTTGCTGATGTAGTTGACAGCAACTCTGCAATAAAGGGTTCAATTGTTTCTCATCTTCTCCCATTTTTGTAACTGAGCCACAATCAGTTTTGCTTAAAGCTATGTTTCTATTTCCCATTCCAATCAACTATCCTTTCTGTCCTAAGGACAGTAGACCCATTGCAGCATACTTGAACAGTATGGGTTCATCAAGTTACTCAGGCATGAATTATTTGTAACCAAGCCTCTCCATGACAGCTACACATGGAAACTTTCCAGTAGGATCCACTGGACAGTGAACATGTGTGGTAACTTCCTCCCACGGCTCATGGATTTTGAATCTAATTGTAATCCTTTACTGTTGCTCAGTTTGAGATGAGGTAGTAGAAATTGAACCAGGAATCACCTAGTCAATGCAATTTGATTAGACTTTCCTTCACCAGCTTAGAATTAGTTCAAAATCTAGATCAAGTCTGTTTCTCTGTTGGTGTAGAACTGTCTAGTATATACAGTATACTCCTGGTTAGTCAGAGAATAACTTTTAAATACTGGCCCATTTTATCTCAAGTAATAATGAAAACCTTTTAAAGGTATTATTGCACCATATTTTCATATCTTTTGTCTTTAATATTGTTATAACTGATCATAACAGAAATCACATTTTGGTAAGATGTTTTAACATGACTGTGACTGATTCTTCAATTCATAACTTATTTAAGATTTAAATGTCATTGTCTCTGGAACCATATAACCTAGTAAGAAACATCTGAAATGTTCACTTCAGGTATCCTTGCTTTGTAAGTGAGCTAGTTCACAATAAGTCTACTAAAGTTTTACATTTCCTTTATTAAACATGTTGTGGTTCCCTCTCCCATTTACTACCAAAGCTGAACTCAAACATTTCAGTCTGGTTTGAATACCCATGCAACTTTTGACATGGAGCTTTTTATGGAAACATCTGGGAGATTGTCTCACTTTTATTGGCACTTTAGAAAATTATTTGGCAAAGGTCCATTTTTAAAAAAAAATTCTGGGCACCTTCTAAAATGCCTGAACAGACAGAACTAGGACTTCTCAGCTTGGCCTTAAAAGGAATTTAAAGGACAAACTGTTTCTTGGACAGAATACTGTATATAAGAACAGGAATTTGTCCAAATGGTTACAATTGCAGTGACAGTTTTTCAAGGCAAAGACTCCCTTTATCCTTTGGTGGATAAACAAAATCTGCAAAGGAAGAATAGGGTTGTTCTCATCAGTTGAAAAGATCATAGAAATTGTTGATGGTCACGTATCTTGCAGTGTAAATCTTTCTTTGCTTTTCTGCATTGCTTGCAGATATGAATGTAAGTAAAGATGATCAATTTTACCAGTTGATTTGGCATTGCATGCTTCAAGGAAGAGTGATCTGCAGTGCAAAAACATAACCACAAGTAGTTTATTATGATTTTGCTGTAATAAACTATCACATTTGTACTTCTTAAACTCTGGTATTTGGAGAATAATGAGGTGTTAATGCTGACCCAATTCAGCTGAATTGTTTAAAGATTTTCCAAGATCAAAGTGTGCCTATTAACTTGCTGTGTAAGGGAAGTTTTCAGATAGATCTCCTGTTTAAAAATCAACTCATTAAGGGAAAATAAGATTAAATAGTGTATCACTTGTTCTTTACTGTTTGCTATTAAAGTTTGAGCATCACTGCTGGCGACATCATTAGAGGAACTGACTGAGATGAGATTCTGAGTTTGATCATGTTTGGAAACTGACTTAACATATATACTTCGCTAAACCTTTGAGATTTCAGGGATCTTGTTGCTTTATTAGTTTATGTTTTAATTTGGTTTCCTCACACTATCAGAAACAATAAATTCATTCAGTCATGTAAAACAAAAGGTCCAAAATAAAAATGTTAAAAAGTTCACATTAAGTCTGAGCATGTAAAAAGAAGCACGTTAATGCTTCAAGTGAAGATGGTGATATTTCAAGTATAACAGTTCACAGTCTGAAAGACTGCTTATTTCCAATATTGTGACATTATTAGTAAATTGAATGTCATTCCAATGTGTTACTATGGTAATATCCTGAAGTATGACCTCACTTCATTTAGAACATAGAACACTACAGCACATACAGGCCCTTTGGCCCACAATGTTGTGCCGACATTTTATCCTGCTTTAAGATCTATCTAACCCTTCCCTCCCTCCCTTTATTTTAAAATATTGTAGAAAGACATATGCTGTTTGGATTTAATTCAAAGATAATCTTAGAGTCTATTAATTGGAGAGGGGGGCAGTGTTGATGAAATCTGTAGCCATGCTAAAGATGTAACATTTCAGCAATTGCCCTAACAAAGGGAGAAAGTTGACTTGCAGATCTCTAATATGGACTACTGAGATTTCTCATACCCCCTAGCACCTCAGTGAAAACACATTTGATGTTTTGTGTCAAGCACAAGAATTGGGAAATTATTGGCAGAGACAGTGGTCTTAAGATTCATCCTGAAAGATTGGCTCTAAATTCATAATCCAATGTTTATAGCTTGGGATTCTGTGCATGATAGAGCTGAGAATAAGAATGAACAGAGTGGAAAATATTTACTCGGTAGAAAGCGAATTTTGAATTGCCTTCTGACTGCAAAGAAATGAAAAGTGTGTTAGTTTTGAATTCAGGCAGATTTACTGCTGCTATGCCTGTTATTAAATCCACTTTAAGATGTGCTCCAAAGAACTGATCACACTGTGCAGTGCAAGAAAATATATGTAGTCTATTAAACATGAGGTGAATGAACCTCTGTGACTGTGTAATGACCTTGCATGTGACATTGTCATTGCAGATTGTAGCCAGACCGTTTAAATGATAACATTCTGTGTTTCAGTATAGGTCACCTCTTGTCTCAGTCCTCAGATATGGTAATGTTATACATTTAAACTCCCTTCCACCTGCTATAATTTTTGTGCTGTCCATTCTTATTGATGCTGAACAATACTGACTTCCTTCAGAACATGTGCTTTTATTTTTCTGCCATTTCTAAAATTTGATAAAATCATGATACTGTGCTTAAGTACTTTAAAGTTTAAAAAAAAGACAAAAAAAAAGAAAATGCGGAACATCTTGCGGAACATCTTTTGTGCTTGTCGATTTAAATCTATTAACATTTGCTTCTATTCTCTTCCTCTCATATGTTTTCCTCTATTCCTCTTGTGTACGTCCATGCCAATCATCTCAACTGCTCCATATGGTAGTAAGATCCATATTTTCACCTCTTTATGGATATTCCACTATCAACAGAATGGGTGAACAGAAGTTTTTGGTCCCCATTTCAAACTTTGTTCCTCAGGCACTTACACTCATCTCCCTGTTACCCAAACAGAAATGTTCAAAACCTCTTTGATCCCAAGATAACCTGCAATTCAAGTATCCACAACATGATTAAGACCACGACTTCCATAACATTGCCTAACTCTGCCCCCATCTCAGCTCACCTGCTGCTGAAACCCTCAGCCATACCTTTGTTTGCTCTAGGTCAAGAGCGTTGAGAGCTTCAAGTTCCTAGGAGTGAACATCACCAATAGCCTGTCCTGGTCCAACCATGTAGATGCCATGGCCAAAGCTCACCAGTGCCTCTACTTCCTCAGGAGGCTAAAGAACTTCGGCAGGTCCCCTTTGACACTCACCAACTTTTATCGATACACCATAGAAGGCATCCTATCTGGATGCATCATGGTTTGGTATGGCAACTGCTCTGCCCAGGACTGAAAGAAACTGCAGAGAGTTGTGGACACAGCCCAGCACATCACGGAAACCAGCCTCCCCTCCATGGACTCTGTCTATATCTCTCGCTAACTTGGTGAAGCAGCCAACATAATCAAAGACCCCATCCACCTGGGTCATTCTCTCTTCTCCCTACTCCCATCAGGCAGAAGATACAGGAGCCTGAGGGCATATACCACCAGGCTCGATGACAGCTTCTATCCTACTGTTATAAGACTATTGAACAGTTCCCTTATACAATGAGATTGACTCTTGACCTCACAATCTACCTTGTTTGACCTTGTATCTTATTGTCTACCTGCACTGCACTTCCTCTGTAGCTTTACTCTGTATTCTGTTATTGTTTTACATCACTCAGTACAAGTGATAATAATAAACCAATACCAATAGACATAACTGTTCCAATGCACTCTTGGCTTAAATTTATGGCTCTGGTTTTTCTCTTCCCAATATGTGGAAAAGTTCTTTGTATGAGCCCTGTCAAAACTTGTAATATTAAAGATGTCTATTAGACGTCACTCCACTGAAATTCTGATTAAAAGAGAAATATACCCAGACTACATATCCCGTCCAGACATTTCTAGTATCATCCTTTAAAGTCCTTTTTGCAAAATTACCTGTATTGTTATATGCATTCCACAGTATATCATTTTGATCTATGCACAATACTCCAAGTGTAGTCTAACCAGGGATTCGTACATTGAACATAATTTGTTTTCATTTTGTTTCATACTTGGGATGCATATATAGCTGTCAATGCAAGCATTTATTGTCCATCCTTAATCCTCCCTAATATGAGGCAGTTAAGGGTCAGCTAAAATAATGAATCTGGAGTCACATACAGACCAGTCTAATAATAATGGCAGATTTCTTTCCCTGTTGGACACTAGTGGAACAAATACATTTTCACAGCAATCCCCTTGGTTTCAAATTTACCATTGTAAATACTTTTTTTAAGAAGAAAATGCTCATGGTTTAGTTAATTATTTAAGTTTAAATTCCACGGCTGTCATGGTGTGATTTGTACACATCTCCAGGCTTTTGGATTCTAGTTCAATAACTTAAACTACCAGACATCATTCGAACTTCTAATCTAGTATTTGTTTTTCTTTTGTCATTGACCAGTGCAACAATCTTTATTCCCAGATCCCTTTGCTGCGCATTTAGGTTTTTATTTTCCAAATCTCATGTCTCCTCTCAATTTGGCGTAGTCTGCAACTTTTGAAATCTAAAATCTAAATCACTAATAAACATTTTGAAAAAATGGCAGTCTCTGATTGTTGGAGGACCCCTTTGTCGCACTTCCTACCTTTGCCATCTTGAAAGGCTTTGCTACTCCCACTCTATGCTTTTGGCCTTCCAGCCATTTATCTATTTTCTAGTTATCCTCTGAATCGGCATGACCTGACATTAATCATCAGTCTAACAAGTGATACTTTATCCAAGGATTTTTTTGGGACATTTAGATAAGTTATCATTGGCCACACTCTCTGTTACCATTTCCAATACTTCAATAGGGTTGATCATGCAAGACCAACTTCATTGAATTACTGGTTTATTTAATCATTTGACTTCACTATTCATTTTTTTATTTCTACTGTATAGATATTTTCTGTTTCCATCTTCAATAGGAATGTCATAATTTTTGCTTTTGTCAATATTGATCTGACTGTTCGATGGTTCCCTGGACATGAACTAATTAATTTACTAAATCTAGATATAATATTAGCTATCCATGAAACATCTGTCCCTACGTATTTTTGAATGAATTATTAAGTTTAGTTATTTTCTATCTTCCCTGTTTTTTTAACATATGCCAGTGTGATTGGTCCTTTCCAGAGTTTCTTTCTCTTTGAGGTGTGAAACACGTTATTTGATATTCACACAAAATGCTGAGATCTATAGATGCTGCCCTGATCTGCTGAGTTCCTCCAGCATTTTGTGTGTGTTGCTCCAGATTCCAGAATCTGCAGAATCTCTTGTATCTACATTATTTAATATTCTCCCCTTTCATTTCCAGTTCAATTATATCAGTTCTAATCTCATCATCTGACACCTGATTTGGTGAACAGTGAGGCAAAGTAATTATTTAACAATATATCAGCCAGTTTGCTGTCACTGCCTGCGATTTTATCGTGATTGTCCCTTAGTGGTCATAGTCCTGGTTTTCTATTCTTACTTATGTGGAAGCAAAATACCTTACTATTTTGTTTACTTTTCTAGTTCATCTTCCTAATCTTTTTCTTTTTAATCTTGTCCCAGACTTCTTATTCTCTTTCTCTATGCTCTCCCTTGATAGCCATTTACTGATTGTACAACTAACACTAACACTGAATGAAGAACAGTGAATATTGTGAAAGCTCTTCCATCAACCCTCCCTTCTTGTTTATCCTGGCCAAGTAATTTGAGGGCTGTTGAAATCCTGCATGATTATTATTCTAAGTTTGCTCTTTATTCCTCAGTTTGCATATTTCTTATTTTTGCCTGCTTCCACTATTAGAGGACAATTCCAACTGATCCTATATTATAGCTCTCTGTATAGACTCATGTCTCCATTCTACGACTGCATGTTTGACTATTACATATCTCCAATAAATGCATCAATTTCACATGCACTTTTTTCCAACTCTTTTTAACAAACTCCTGATAGAAATTTATAAAATTATGAGAGGGATTGATAGGGTAGAGGGTCAGAATCTTCTTCTAGGGGTAGAAGTGTCAAATACTACAGGACATATATTTAAAAGTGAGGGGGTAAAGTTTAAAGGGGATGTGTGAGGCAAGTCTTTTACACAGAGAGTGATAGGTGCCTGGAATGGGTGGCCAGGGGTAGTAGTGGTGGAAGCAGATGAATATGTGTTTATCTAACATGTATCACATAATAGGGAATGGAAGGATATGGATCATGTGCAGGCAGAAGAGATTTAGTTTAATTTGGCATCATGTTCAGTGCAGACATGGTGGGCCAAAGGACCTGTTCCTGTTCCTGTGCTGTTCTGCGTTCTATGTTGTAAATGCTATATTCTGACTGTTTAATTCCCAGTCTGGACTTTTTTGCTAACGTTGTTTCAGTAAAACAAACTATACCTACTTCCTCACAATGGCACCAATTCCTCCAGTTTGTTATGGATATGGAGTGTATTCCAGAGCAGACAGTTAAGTCAACTCCTTTCCTGTTCCCATTTTATATCTATTTACACTCTGGCCACTTATTCCTTCCTTTAATCTGTCCCAGGCTCTCCCTTTTCTTTTTCATTATATTGCATTTGTTTCATTGCTTGTAAAAGCTTCTGATTGTTTTCCCCATACCCCCCACACCTGAGCCCAATTAATAAAGAGGGAACAGGCTGGAGAGCTGATTTGAGCATTTTGCCTTGGAATGAAGAGAGACATTAACCTAGCCAGATGAAAGAGGCTGTGGTTCTGTATGATGATCACCATCGATGCAGACTGCGGAAAAGTCTATATGCCAGACCATCCAAGCTGCAGCAGGATAAATAGTGCACAACATTCTCCAAGGGAGGAAATTCAATACAGGAAAAGAAAAATGGTCCTTTATGAAAACATTATTTTAATAAAATGATAAATCCAAACTGTCATCTAAATAGTGTGCAAAAATGCCACAGTTCACTAAGTTAAGTGGTGGAAAGATTTGACTACAGCCTAAAAAGGTTGTAGTCCCAGAGTTGTCTGTCATTTCAAATTCAGTTGTCTCAGTTAAAGACATTGTGCCAGATTTTGCCTTAGTCACAGTCCAAGATTTTCCAATCATAATGTCTTTTGTCTCTGTGGAGAAAAATCTGAAGACATCTGGATTAGTGGTTCAATGACTTATAATGTTGTGGATTGCAGGCACAGGTGGGATAATTGTATTGGCATGGGCAGTAAAGCTCACTTGTACTGTAGGAGTAAATTAATTATGACGGTTTGTCACAAGTGGTTTACTTTCTATAATTTATCATGCCCAAAGTGCATTTTCAATTGATGCCACTATTTTGAACATGGTATTATGTTAATTCAATCTTTTAAAATCAATTAGCAATGGTCTGGTAAAGGAAAGTCTGATCTTGCATGGTCAAATATCTTGAAATACTCTGCTGTTACTGGGTACTTGTGATGTTGTGGATATCTGGAGAATTCCTTGGTACAAATCAGTAGAGACAAAGAAAAAATAAATAGTCCAGAAAGGCGTAAACGATTCAAGAAAGGAATAAAATGGGAAACCAAGAAGAAATATGCCTTAGTGTTATGTTTGTGGGGTATTTCTTTTCTTTTGCTTGGCCAGTGATACTCAGATCTGGCTCTTGAACCACAGGTGGTAGCAGCAAATCCTCAAAGAAGAACTTGGAAGGTCACAGGGTCCTTTGTGAACAGTGGTGGAACACGGCTTGTTCAAGACTTCTAATTTCTGCATCTAGTATAATGTTTTATTATACAAAATTAGAGTTTACCAATTGTACAATTTTTCCCACTATACATTGTTAATACTAGTTTAAAACTAGTTAGAATTCTTTGACCAATCACATGCACTCCTCTTTGGACATTAGTGTCCCTGCCGTGGTATAAATTCGAACATGGGGAAATCAACACAAAAAACGAAAGTACGAAGACAAATACA
Organism: Pristis pectinata; assembly: GCF_009764475.1. NCBI lineage: Eukaryota > Metazoa > Chordata > Chondrichthyes > Rhinopristiformes > Pristidae > Pristis > Pristis pectinata. Next base: position 33,414,825 of record NC_067419.1, read on the forward strand.
GACCTTGTTGAGAGGAGTGGGGGCACGATTTTTAACTTATGCGCAGTACTGGAGCATCTGCTTAAAATGTAACAATTTGATAGTCCAATTGAAAAAGATCAAAAATAGAAAGCACTGGGCAAAATTGACATCCTCCACCACACAAGAGTCATTCCAAATTGCTATCTCAAGCATTTGACCCCAACTACAGAGATTATATCTCAGGTGGATAGGCATTTATCAAACTGCCACCTAGGTAATTAAATACATGTAGTAAGTAAGGTGGCTAAATATTGTTTTTATTGCACTGAAATTTTATTTGGTAAAACTTGTGAGGATTTGGCTATATAGTTATATCATTAATATGATTGTACATGTATTTGATGGGATGGAAGGCATACAGTAACCATGTGGCTGTTGTGGTTAATGGTGATTGCAAATGTGGCTCCAGAGTCACATAACTATGATTACCAGTGTGCTGGGTACTTCCCTGGCCTAATATCCAGGGATGTTTTGATCCTCTGACCTATGATAATGAGCAGAGCTCTTTAGCTGCTGGATATCCCACTTGCTTCTAATTGTAGATTCTGCTTGGCAGAGTAACCTTCTAACAGATGCTTGCCCAGAAAGCACTAAACACAGTAGATGGTAACAGTGGCTATGGAGCCAGATTTCTGAAGTAGGTGTAACGCACTCCTACCTCAGTCTAGCAGTTTAGTATTAATGACTACAATTGAATTTCTAGATCTATAATTTTGTCAACAGAAGATGAGCGAGTACATGCAAACATGTGAATTACAAACAGTCATAGACTAGCCCGCCTCTCAGGCTTGTTCTCCTATATAATATAATTGCGTTTGATTTGATTTTAACCTAAATTCTGCATTCCTGGCTATCTCTGGTAATCTTTCACCCCCTTGCTTGTCAAGTATCAATCCACTTCTGCCTTAAAATATTCATACTCTTCTCCATCACCCTGTGAAGAAGAGGGTTCTAAAGACTCACTACCCTCTGAGAGAAAAAAAATAAGGTCTCACCTTTGTCTTGAATGAGTAACCCTATATTTTTAAACAATGACCTTATTCCATATCCTCTCCACACCCTCTCTGTCAAAACCCTACAAGATCTTATATGTGTGAATTAATTCTCCTCTTCTTCTAAACTCTAGTGAATACAAGTTTAGCCCTTTCAACCTTTCTGCATAAAGTAACTGCCTATTACAAGCAAAAAAACCAATATTATCATATATAAAGTAAAGATAGTTGGAAAGGATCTCTTTATGATGCCAGGATGACGCATCACACTTCACAGTCTGTTGTTTTAAGAAATGTGATACATAATTTGAGCAAAGCAAGATTCCAGAAACAGCATTGAGTTAACTAATCAGTTAATCAATTTGGGTGATGTCGCTTGAGAAAGAAATACTGTCCAGAACATGGATTGTGGGGTGCTGGAGGGGCTTGATAGTGGTTCCTTGCTGTTCTTTGACATCAGCCTGGGAATGAGGAAGAAGCATCAATTATGCATCTCATCCAAAAGACACATCTGCTGGCAGTGCAGTAGTCACACTGTGCCATCCTAAAATGACAGCATTAACTTCATGCTCAACTGCCCAGAGTGGGATTTGAACTTAAACTCCTCCAGTTCCAAGATGAGAGTGCGGCATTTGATGGTACAATGTGTTGCTAGACAACATTAGCTTCTCAGTTTGAGAAAAGCAATTTCTCTTCCATGTAGCTCTTGACAATGCTTTATAACTATATTTATACATACATACTTATTACTTTCTTGTTCTCACATGAAAGCCATCTGGCTTGCTGAAAGGTGCAGATTGACTTGGCTTGATTGGAGCAATCTAAGCAAAAAAAATGCTTCTAGGTTTGTGGCTTTGAATAGCTGTCAACTAAATTTGAAGGCAGTCGCCATTCACACACATAACTGAGCAAAGTGTGCATTATATTTTTGTTGGATTAAGCTATCAATTCAAAGAGCAAAGTGAATTGTCCTCAAGCCAGTTTAGGGTGAAGGCTGTTGGTTTTCAACTACTTTATGCATTTGACCAATTCAAAGGAATCATTATCAATGTTAAGCAAGCCTGTTCTTGTCTCATAAACATTATTTCTTCCCATCTTGACACTTTTCCTTTTCCCCTGATCTAATCCCTTCCAATTTACATTCATGACATCTCTGATCCGCTCTGCCATTTTGACAGCTTACGTTTTCCTATTACCCAAATGGCTCATCTTCATCATGGACATCCAATTCCTCTGCATGTCTTTCCAACGCCAGAGGGGCCTTCACCTCTTCCTTGAACAGAGGCACAAACAGTGACCCTCCACTAGCACCTTCGTTTGCCTGCCTGAGCTCATTCTTGCATCGAACAACTTTTTCTTCCCTCACTTTCTCCAAATCAAAGTTACGGCTGTGGGACCACATGTGGGCCCAAGCTACAATGGCCTTTTGTGGGATACATGGAACAGTCCTTCTTTCACTCTTCCTCTTCCCCCCCCCCCTTCTTTTTCCTCTACATTGATGACTGGATTGTTGCTGTTTCCTGCACTTGTATAGAACACAAAAATGTCATCTTTACTGCCAATCTCCACCTCGCTCACACTTTCACATCGCCCACACCAGGTTTTTTCCCTTCCCTGTCTTTCCATCTCAGGAGATAAATTAATGATCAATACCCACTCTGCTCGCTCTGCTTCCTGTAAGGACTCCATTTCATTCACCCAGTTTCTCAGTTCTGTTACATCTATTCTGACAACAAGGCTTTCTGCACCAATGCTTCTGAGATGTATTCCTTTTCCCTTAATCGTATTGTCCACACTACTATAGCTAACAGGGCTCTTAACCATGTTTTCCTGAACTTTTCTCTTGCCCTCTTTCCTCCCACCCAGTGCAAGGAATAGGATCCCACATGTCCTCTCCTTCCATCCCATTAGCTCAACAGATCATTCAATGGAATCTTCGCCGCCTTAAAAACATGAAGCCACTACCTGACACAGCTTCCCCTTCCATTCCTTCCAACATTGGAGTGATAGAGTCATAGATATGTTCAGTACAGAAATGGGTCTTGCTGACCTTTTTGACCATCTACACCAATCCCATTTGTCTACATTAGGTCTGTATACTTCCATGCCTTGCCTATTCTAAGTGCCTCTTAAACGTAGTGATTGTGTCTGATTCTACCACCTCCTTGGGCAGCAAGTTCCAGACATTAAGATATAAAGATATTTATTTATTAGTCACGTACATTGAAGCACACAGTGAAATGCGTCTTTTTGCATTACTGAGAATATGCTGGGGGCGGCCCGCAAGTGTTGCCACTCTTCCAGCACAAACATAGCATGCCCACAACTCCTAACCCGTACGTCTTTGGAATGTGGGAGGAAACTGAATCACCCGGAGGAGATCCACACAGACACACGGGGAGAATGTACAAACTCCTTACAGACAGCGGCGGGAATTGAACCCAGGTCACTGGCGCTGTAATAGCGTTATGCTAACCGCTACACTACCGTGCTGCCCTCTGTGTAAAAAAAAACTTTCCCCTCAGATCCTCTTTAAAACTCCTTCCTCTCACCTTAAGCCTATGTCCTCTTGTTTTTAATACCCCTACCATGGGAGAAAGATGCTGACTATCTACTTTAGCCATGCCTCTCATAATTTCATATACCTCTCTCAGGTCAGCCCTCAACATCCTTCTCTCCAGGGAAAACAAGACCAGCCTATCGAATCTCTCCCCATAACTAAAGTCCTCCAGTAGCATCCTGGTGAATCTCCTCTGCACTCTTTCCAGGGCAAGCACATCCTTCCTATGTGACGACCAGAATTGCACTCAATACTCCAGGTGTGATCTAATCAGTATTTTATTAAGTTGCAACATAGCCTCCCGACTCTTATATTCTGTGCACTGACCTTTGAAGGCAAACATGCATTATGCCTTCCTCATTCTGAAGGGGCCGCTCCCTCAATGACTCCCTCGTTCACTCTTCCAGCTGCTTTCTCGGCTTCAGAGCTCTGATCTCTAATCCAACTGCGATAATTTCTCTTGAAAGCAGACCTCATCAGTTACTCAGCATTTTCTGTTATTAGAGAATTAAATGCAGTTCAGTGGACGTCCAGATGTTTTCACATTTAAATGGTTGGCTTACCGCTGATCATATTTATACTGAATCGGATACATAGATTTGTCTGCATTGAAGCAGATGAAGCACATTTGTTGGATGTGGGGCAAAATTACCAGTTTGAGAGAAATAGGTGACAATACAAAAGATGCCAAAGTACGATGAGGAGCGTCTGAAGCTGCTGTTATCTTGCCACAGTGTTCTCTGCAAGTCCCCCAGCTGAAAGGAAGATAACGACCTTGAAAAAATACATGGTCTCGGGAAAATAGAACAGTATCACAGATTACCAAAATAAACAGAGGAAGGAAAAGTAGGAGACACAAAATGGTCAGAGAGGAGACTGAATATAAATTATACAGTAAATAAAGGAGTGAGGTACATGTGAACAAATGTTTTAAAGTAGTTCCAGCAGTGGTATGTAAAACCTGTTAGCCATTGAGTATTAAACATTCATTTACATTCAACATGTGCATTACGTGTAATATTAAACTACTGAAGTCTCATTTTATCTTTTAAAATCTTTGCTATTTGTTTCAGTTTTTGAAAATACTGATTACATAGACATTAATTGCAGTTTACTTCTGTGTTGTCAAATATTTCTAATTAAAGTGTTCTGCCAAGCGCCTTCATTTCCTTTAAGTGGAATCAGATTTCAAACCCTGAAGTTTCCAATTGGTCTCACGGCACGGCATGAGTGTTTTTTTGTAAATTCTATCCCACACATAAATGTGAAGGCCAGCAAAAGTCTTACAGTGTCTGAAGCTGAGATACTTATTCAACGGCTTCAATTCTTTGTCGTCCGAATAAGCAGCTTCAATAACAATGTAAGGTGGAAATAAATACTCCCAGATATGCAGCATGAGTTCCAACAGAAAATAATATTATTTTAGAATTGGTTGTTGTTTCCATATATCACGCTGAGAGTTTATTCAGGATTAAGTGACTATCAATTTGCATTATTCCTTCTACAGTAGTATTGTTTTGCAGTGCCTTTTTTCAAAACAGAGGAATTTGCTTACAAAGTGTGGGAGATGGCATAATAGTACATTCAAATGTATATCTGAACTGGGTACTACTAGGAATTTTATGGAGAGGAATGGACCAAAAATTTATGTCTCATTGAAGAAATATTTCTGTCAAACCTAGAATAGGCTTTCAAAAATATATTCCTCGTTTTGCTGAGATATCTTTTGTAGGATATTGGAAGTCATGAGTCAAATGTATTCTACTTCAAAATTACTGAAGGGAACTGAAGGCTTTCCTTTAAGTTGGGAACTGATCTACAGTTTACCTGGGAGCTAGTTAAGATACAAGACAGAAAATAGACATAGTTCATTCCTATTGGGATCTTTAATTAAGTAGAATCTTTATTCTAAGGGGCATTTCTTCTGGTTCATGGTTAATTTTGCCAAGACCACAGTGATTATTCAAGTCTGTTCTATTCTTACTCCAGAATTTTGGCTCTTTTTTTGTTTCATTCTTTAATGATTAGATTCCCAATTGCTATGCCTAATGTTGGAATAAGTGTAAGCTCTTGGTGATACATTAGGATGTCTGACAGACAGCTTTCCATTAACTACAAACACTACCAGAATTATCCCATGCATCCATAAGCTCACTTTTGCATCTTTACATGGTAGAACATCAGCAGAGCACCGCTCCTCATTAACAATAGGCCAAAATCAATAACATACCACATCTATTTGCAGTGGAAATCTTTCTATTTTTTGATAAAAATATTTGCAAAAGGAGTGCTAATTTGTTCCCATGTAACCAACTTTGATACACATCAGGATTAATAAAAAAAAACTACAGATGCTGAAATTCTGAAATGAAAACAGAAAATGCTGGAAACACATAGCAGACCTGGAGTATTAACTCTGATTCTCTTTCCATAGATACCACTTAACCTGTTGAGTATTTCCAGTATATCCTATTTTTGTTCAATTCTTGTATTTTGTACTACAATGGAACGTGTGCTAGTCAGAACAATATCTTTTGGAAATTTCACTCTGACTCATGGATTTGAACTGTTACTCCTCTTTTAAATAGCCACAAAAACATCACTGGGCATGGATTCAGGTATCTGTTGAACACACTTAAAAAGAACCAGTTGTCATATGCTTGACCAAAGAACTCACACAGTCACTGGTTGTTCAAATTGCAGCTTAGTTTCCATTTCAAGAGTTTGCAGACTGCAGATAAATTTACAATATTTGTACCAAGTTGAGCTTAAAATATATTTCTGTCTGAAGCTCATTTTTATCAAAAAATGGAATGTGGTGAAATAAAAAGTTATCAATAAATAGCTAAAATAGTGCATAACAGCTTTATTTTGGACAATAATAATATTCAAAACGTTCAGGCAAAATGTGTGATCAATTCAATACAGTATTTCCATGAAGTAATTTTTGCTATTATTTTCTTATCCACAATCATGGGCCACAATTGCTCACAATGATTAAACAAATCAGAATGAAAGAGATACTTTAAATACATTCGTTTATAACATGATTGTTTGCAGTTTCTTAAAAATTGATTTTTGGCTGCTAGGTAGTAACTGCTTTTGGCGTGGCAATTCATCTTGATTCTATTTGTATAAAATAAATTAAGTTGATTGTAAAATCCATCCTGTGACCGTCTCGAGCTATGTTTCCCATTACATTTGTTCCCCTTTGAAGAAGGCATTTCAGTGTTTAATTTCAGCAATTCACTATTATTCTTTATTACAGGGACCATTAATCTTTTATATCAAACACTACCAATCCAACAGATGAAATTTCAGATGGCCATTACTTGTGGAATATCTGAATATATTATGTTAAAAAATATTCTTGGGGAAGAAAAGCATTTAGTTTTGAAGTGTATCCTTAGGTAGTCATGTTGCACAAATGTTTATTCATTGACAGAGGGTGGACTGACTCAAAGCAATTATGGGTTGCCTTTCTTCTGGTATGTTCAGATTCTGCTAAACCAGCAGCAGGTTTTAATCAAAAGGGGAGAATGGAGATTGAGTACCAAGTGAGAAAGGGAATATAATGAAGCTTACTTTAAGGCACAGATGCTACAGTGCTAACATCACTAATGGTAAAGGAAGAAAGAAGAAAGGAATATATTTTGCATATAGTGTTAGTGGGGACCCTGCATTGTTAGTGGGGACCCTGTTAGTGGAGACCTACATGTTAGTGGGGACGCTGCATTGCTAGTTTTTGAAACAAAATCAAGCGCCACCCCCCAACAATGGTCAAATGAAGTAAATCGGAAAAAAAACTTTTCTATTGTTATGATGCAGATGCTTTGGTTGCTCTGTTACAATGGTGAGAAAGGCATAGGTGGCACAATGGCACTGCTGCCTCGCAGTTCCAGTGACCTGGCTTCAGTTCTGGCCTCTGGTGCTGCCTGTCTGGAGTTTGCATTTTATTGCTGTGATGCATGGGTGTCCCGTTGGTGCTCCAGTTTTCTCCCACATCCCAAAGACATGCAGGTTGGTAGGCCACTGACAGTTGGCCCTCATGTGTCAGCGAGTGGTAGGATCTTGGGAGAGTTGATGAGAATGTGGGGAGAGTAAAGAAAAACATTTGTGTGAATGTGTGCTTGTTGGTCAGTGTGGACTTTTGATGGGCCAAATAGCCTGTCTGCATGCTGTCAGATTCTATGACTCTAATATCAGGATTAAGCAAGAGGAAGGAATGAAAGTTTTATTTTGATCACAACTGATGGGCTGATAAAAGCACAGACCTAAAAATTTGGGATTCCTCTCTGAAATCTCCCAGCTTCCTCACAGCTGATCAAAATTCAAACTTGGCTTGCTGATCTGAGCCCAATGGGACCTGATTATGTAATTCTGTGTCCTCAGACTTGGATTGGATCACATATTTATAAATATATGTGCAAATGTTCAGCACTTTATAATTAAATAAATGCACAGTTACTTGGATCTAGGAGGGATGACTACTAAGTTTGTAAGTAACATGAAGTTTGGTGCTGTGGTTGATAGTAAAAAGGTTGTTTTTAGCTACAGATTGACATTGATTAGTTGGTAAGATGGGCAGAGAAATGGCATTGGGAATTTAATTGTGAAAAATGTTAGGGGATGCCTTTTGGGAGGACTAATTGAGCTAAAATATGCCCAATGAATGACTGGACTCTAGGAAGTAATGAAGAACAGTGGGACTTAGGTAGACATGTACAAGGATCCCTGAAGGTAGTAGCACAGGCACATAAGGTGGTTAAGAAGGCATACAGGACATTTGCCTTCATTAGCCCCAGGGAATACCAGTGAAGTTATGATACAACTCTATAAATCATTGATTAAGACAAAGCTGGAGTGTAGTGGAGTGGGTGGCACGGAAGTGTAGCGGTTAGTGCGACGCTATTACAGCGCCAGCGATCGGGGTTTGATTCCTGTCGCTGTCTGTAAGGAGTTTGTACGTTCTCCCGTGTCTGCGTGGGTTTCCTCCGGGTGCTCCGGTTTCCTCCCACATTGCAAAGACGTACGGGTAGGTTAATTTGGGTTCAAAATGGGTGGCGCGGACTCGTTGGGCCGGAAGGACCTGTTACCACGCTCTAAGAAAAAAATTAAAAAAAATTTCTTGTCAACACAATGGAGTGTTACAGAACACGATTGAACTGGAGGACATGATTTCACTGGAGCCTGGGCAGAGGAGATTTACCAGGATGTCATGTAGGATGAAAGATTTCAGCTATGAGGAGAGTTTGGATGGGCTGGGTTTGTTTTCTTCGAGGTAGCGAAGACTTCAGGCGACCTGATTGAGACAAGCAAAATTTTGAGGGGATAGATAGGCTAGATAGTGCGATACCTTTCTCCCTAGTCGTGGTGTCTGTAACCAGAGTGCTGGGTTTAAGAGATGGGGTAGGAGATTCATAGTGTATTTGAGAAGGAATTTTTTTCACTGAGAGGATAGTAGAATTCTGGAACACACTGCTGGTGGGTGTGTTGGAGGAACTCTCACAACATTTAAGAAGCATTTAGGTGAGCATTTGAAATGCCACAGCTACTGTCCAAGTGCTAGGGAATTGGGTGACTGTGGATAGATGCTGGCACTAATGCAGTGGGCCAGAGAGCCTATTTCCATGCTGTTTGACTATGACTTTGACTCTACATGTTAGTGGGGACCCTGTATTGCTGGGTCGAATGGATGTGAGGTGTTTGCTGCAAACTTGGCTGGGCTGAGATTCTGGGTGGCAATGAGATATCAGAAAAAAATACCATGTCCTCAGGGTGAGGTCGAGTTTGGTTTGGCCATAGTGGGTTTGAGTTTGAGACAGGTTTTAATTGTATACCTGAATAGAGTCCTTATCAAAACTGGTTTGGGAGACCAATCTAGCCCAGGTTAATGTTATGCAGTAACTTCCTTTTTAATATGAGATCTCCACCTCACCCACAAACAACCCCAGCATTCATTTACTGTTATCCATCAAATCAACATCCAGCTGATGTGGGAATCCTTTATTTCTGTTCAACTGCTCTCTGGAAAAAGCAGAGTCTTTAAAAGTCTCACAGTCTTCTGTTTTATGTAAGGTCAGAATGATATCTAGGTCTAGGAGGCTAAAGAAATTTGGCACATCCCCTTTGACACTCACCAATTTTTTTGATGCACTGTAGAAAGCATCCTATCTGGATGCATCACAGCTTGGGATGGCAACTGCTTTGCCCCTGACTGCAAGAAACTGCAGAGAGTTATGGATACAGCTCAGCACATCACAGAAACCAGCCTCCCCTCCATGGTCTATACTTCTCTCTGCCTCGGTAAATCAGCCAGCATAATCAAAGACCCCATTCACCCAGGACATTCTCTCTTCTCCCCTCTCCCATCAAGTTGAAGATACAAAAGCCCGAAAGCACATACCACCAGGCTCAAGGACAGTTTCTACCCTGCTGTTATAAGACTATTAAATAGTTCCCTAGTACAATAAGATGGACCCTTGACCTCACAGTCTCCCTCGTTATGACTTTGCACCTTATTGTCTACCTGCACTGCACTTTCTCTGTAGTGTTACACTTTATTCTACATTCTGTAATGTTTTACCTTGTACTACGTCAATGTGTTGTTGTAATGAATTGATCTGTATGAACGTCATGCAAGACAAATTTTTCACTGTACCTCAGTACAAGTGACAATAATAAACCAATTCCAATTCCAGTTCTCTAACCCACTGCAAATAATACACATGAAGGAAAATCCAGCCCTTGCCTTATGAAGCTTGATCAAGTCATTCTTCAGTAAATGCTTTACCAAAGTGTATAGTACCAGTTCCTTAAACCTATGTTTGCTAATCTGGGAATTGAACTGGTTTCTCTTTGCTTTCATTAGCAAAGCCTGATTATCATCCACCCTATGAAAAGAACCAAAATAGGCCAAGTATTCTGGCTGAGGCATGACCAAGGTTTAGTAGAAGAACAAAATAAAATGTTTTATCTTTGGTATTTTATCCTGTTAAATACACCTTTATTCTCTGTTCACTGTAATTATTGCTTCATGACATATTTCATTCATCTTTCGAGGTCACCACATTGGGACAGACAAATCTCTTTCTGTCTCTTCCAAGCTTTAGTTTGGCAGTCTCGGAAATGTGCAATAGATTTACGAAGATGTTGCCAAGGCAGGAGAATTTTAGTAATGGAATTGAACTTTTGCTAGGCTCGGTTGTTTTTCTTTGAAACAAAGGAGTCTGAGGGGGGATTTAATTGTGCCCTTTAAAATTGTGAGAGGCAACGGTTAGGTGAGGAGTAAGGACCCATTTCCCTGAGCAGAGAGTCAACAGGGAAGATAAGGGAAATAAATTACTCACAGACAGGTGGAAGCTTGGAACATTCTGTCTGAAAGTCAAGTTGAGTTTTCGAGTTTATTGTCATGTGCACAGTACGGTGAGGTATGGGTACAATGAAAAACTTGCTTGCAGCAGCATCACAGTCACATAGGTTCAGACAATACACAAAACATAAGGTGAAGAGAAAAAAAGACTGTGCAAAACATTAGTGCAAAAAAAGCACAATCAGAGACAAGTCCATAGTAGTGCAAGAGGTGGCCTGTAGTATTTTGTTGCTGAGTTAGGATTAAGGTTGTGCAGGCCATTTCAAGAACCTAATGATTGTAGGAAAGTAGCTGTTCCTGAACCTGGTGGTGTGGGACTTTAGGCTTCTGTATCTCCTGCCCAACAGTTGGAGTGAGAAGAGGGCATGACGTGGATGGTGGGGATTTGGATGATGAAAGGTGGTGGAAGCAGGAAGTCTCATCACATTTAAAAAGTACTTGGGTAAACACTGCCTTGTTTGTTTTTGTAAGCCGCCAGGTTACAGACAGAGAGATGAGAAATGAAATTAGCCTTAATAGGTCTTCTTTGGTTGGCCTGAATATAATGGGCCTAATGGCCTTCTTCCCTGCCTTAAATCTCCTGGATTCTATGATCCTTTATTTGTTCTGGTGATCTAAAGTGATGCAGAGATAGCATTACCAACATGGCTAGGTCAGTAATAGATTAAGAAAAACTAAGATTTTATGTTTGCTTTCACATTATTACTCAATAAAATGTTCATGGATGTACTGTGAAAGAAAAGTTGGGCATCCTTGACTCAGAGTTATCTTGGTGGAGTCAGAATACAGCCTAGATCATGGACCTGAAAATAACTTCTGATGAGTTTTCCGGTATCCTGTAGTTACTAAGTTGTTATTTTGTTCTTATCAGCTGATGTTTTTGGAAGGCTGAACACTATAAAAAATATAGTAGTTTTACATTTTACACTATTATATTTTAACATTCAGTTACCTGGAAGAAGCACATTCCTTGAATATTTTCACTTTGCCAGGAAATCCTTTGCCAGTAAAAATATTTCTGATGTCAGTTTTGTTTTTCCTAACAATGTACAAGTCTCTTTTCTCCGAGAGTAAGAGGGCTTGACACGTTTCATTCACCCTACGTACAATCAGAGTTTATGTGCAGCTGTAAAGAATCAGAAAGCAAGCCTGGCACTCAGACAGCAATGATCTGTTGCACTATCCGTGATTGCCTTGAAAAGACAAGACCAGGAAGGCATTGGCTTTGGGTAACAGTATGCTAGAGAAATGTGTTCCTGTTCCCAAGATCAAAAGGAAGTTCTTATTGTGGCTATTAGAAACATGGCTGAGATACAAGGGAGATTTCTTCAGAAAGGTTAAAGACGTGTCAGGCGACATGACGGAAACTAATGACTGATTTCCCTTGAGGTCTAATTCTGTGTTCACAACCAGCTGGAGTTTACAACAACTTTCTCCAAATTTAGTCACCTGGCTTGTTTTCATTCATTGCGTCAAATCTGTGGAAACAGCTGCACAAAAAATGATCGCTAAAGTGATAGTAGGTTCATTTGTCCTTTTCCCCTCACACCTCAGCTCATGGTTAATGTGGAAAGTTTTAATTCTCTATGCAGTGCTGCCTGCTTTGGATTGAAATGCATAGGAATGTTTGTGTAATGGATTAACACTGCCACAGATGATGTACAGCTGGAGGCATTGGATTGATCTCCCTCTTCCAAGAAGGGGCTCTTCAGAAAAGGTTTATGATTAAGACTAATAGAGGCCAGAGGAGCTGCAATGACTTGGATGTTTATATAACCCGTCTCCTAACTCAACATGATGAAATCATTTTTAGGTTTTGGGCACTATTTATTTCCCTATCTCTCCCACCATCCTAATCTCAGATCTTCATAATTGTATTTTAATGTATCTTTACATCAAGCAGTTACAATCTCTCTCATTTTCTGTCAGCAAACATTCCATTTGCATCAGCTCTTCGAGAAATTATACCTTTGGGATCACAATGCATTTGTTTCATAAGAAAAGAAGTTCAAACTCAATTTGAAGAGGTAACCGTTACTGTCCCTTGGGCTGGGAGATGCTAAATACAATCTCTCATTGCAGAAAGAAAAATAATGCAATGTAAGTTGGAAGCATTTGTGCTAAGCCTGAAATTGGTGAGCAGCCAGGAGAAATATTGGAGCAGTCGTTTTGCTGGCCTTTGAGATGCCAGGTTAGACACAGCCTTCTGGTTTAGTATGACATGGAGAATTTGTAGCTTGGAGAATCTGAGACAGGGAAGTTTTATATTAAAATTGACAATAAATGGACAGACCTATTGTACAGGATAGCACTCAGGTTGAAAAAGAGTAGGGGAGAAAAAGTGGAAAACTTGTGCCGAAGTTTGGTCTTTGAAAGCCTATTAGGAGAGAAGGCTGAAGTAAGAAAGTTGAAAAGTTTGAAGCTTGCTTAAAGAATAAATAATAGTATGGAGTGCTTAAATCACATTTCCTCACATTTAGAGTGCAGTGACAAGAGAGACTCAGAGTGGAATGGTGTATTTGGAGGTTTGGAAAACAAGAGTTCAGAAGAACCTTGCAAAATAACCATGGTGAAACAATAGGTGTAAATTGGAGAAAAATGAGATATTGTACAGGAAAGTGAGAGATGAAGTTGAAAGAAGAATCACGTATCAAATGATTCCTCACCCTGTGGAGAAATGGCATTCGATTTCAACAAAAGACAGATTTTTACAGAGCCAAAGAAAAAATGTCTGCATTGGACAGAATCTATTTAGTTGCTCACCTAACTCTGAAAATTTGAGCATCCAAATAGTTTTTCATGGACTGTATAATGTTTGGATTTCAAGCAGACCAAGAACACTGACCAATACTCTCAAAAATACTGACATAGCCATGTGACAAATGGCTTTGATTATATGCCCATGAAGCATGATCTAAAATAGTTGCATGAGCTCTGCAAGTTAAACTGTCCGTACACATTACATTGTCCAATCTGCTTCTTGTCCTCCTCCCTCCCCCCTCCCCATCATTTCTATTTGTTGTCCCTTCTTTTCTGTTTCCTCTTCTCTCTTCTTCATTGCTGCTCATCACCCCTCTGGTACTACTGACTGCCACTGGGAGTATTTTCTACCTGGATTCAGCTGCCTGTCTGAGCAATTCAATGGGAATTCTCACCTGTGGTACACGATGGTTAAATCACTGACATTTGTAATAGAAATGGAATGGGGTGGCACATCTGGTTCAGAGATGTATCATTAATGTTTGGAACTGATGAGGTCACGGCATAGGACAAAGATTGAGTTTCCTTTTATTCTGAAAGAAAAATGAACTGAAAGGGACTTTGGAAGAGGCTGGAATCATAGAATCAAAGAATTGTTTGATACAACAGAAGGCTATTTGACCCAATGAGTCTATGCCAGGTCCAAATAGAGCAATCTTATCAGTAACATTCCCCTCCTCTACTCCATAGCTCTAAACATTATTCTCTCTCAAGCACCTATCCAATTCCTTTTAGAAGGCAGCACCATTAATGATTATACTCCCACACTTCATCTGTTTACATAGTCAAAGCAATAACATTGTTGCAATATTTGTTCTGCTTTCAATTTAATCAAATGTATACACATTTGGTTATTCCTTCACATCAATCTGCTTGTTGCTGTGAAAATCCTTTCTCTTTTTCAAACTTTTGAGTGAGCAGCATCAATTGCGTGCATCTTGGAAGTCACCTTTGTAATTTGTACTGACCTGATAATGTGAAAAGTGAACCAGGGTGAAAAACTGGCTGCTGCAATGCTGAGCAACACAATGCACTGTGTGCAATCTCACAGGCACATACCTCTGCCTCTGAATATTTCAGACGTCTAGGTCAGATTTCATAGATGCCTTGTTGGCATGAATGCTTTTTTTTAACATGTAAATTATTTTTGCACTCACCAAATTGCTGTAACTGTCTAAAGCCACTGAAAGCAAACTGGCATCCAGATGACTAAGCTTGAAACTGATTACAAATGTGTACTGCTTTTATTAAAATAGCTGTAAACAGTTAAAATGTCCATACATGTTGGCCTGGCTCAATTGGTAGAACCTTTGTTTTTGAGATGGGAAGTGATGTGTCAATGACTATCAGCTTCCAGAAGGACATAAAACTGATGGCATTGCATTGCCCATTTTTTATGCACCCTGCCCAATTTTCTGTCCCAGTGCTTGAGTTTGACTGATCCACTTTCCTTCCACATTATGCCTTGCTGAAGGTAAAAGTTCTTCCCATGTGTTTGAGTCCCGCTTTAGCACCTGAACACTGAACAAGGATAACAGACTAGCAGCATATGAAGGGGGTTGCGGAATAGTCGGATTGACCTCTGCCTAGAAATTAGATTTTATTCTTTTTTGGCACACAGAATATTTGCAGCATATAACATTAGCGCTCAGTTGAATCACTCCCAAAATAAAATGTGAAATTGCTCCAAGAAAATTAAGAAACAGAATTATGGCGGTTTGCATCCAGACTTAGGAACCAAAATGAAACTTCTGCTGTTCTCCATGAGACGAGGCTTAATTGAATACAACCTCTGACAATTTGCTTACCTTCATGTGAGAAGGGTATTAGCACTTAAGAAACACAGTTTCCATGGCAACCAGACATTATAGCAGACAGTGGAGAGAGTGAAGATACAGAGGAGAGAGAGAGAGAGAGAGAGAGAGAGAGAGAGGGAGAGAGAGCTCCAAGATTTATTGAAAGATACCTGGATATTCTCATCAGTGAGATAAAAGCCAGGATGAAGGTCTTGCATTCCAGAGCGCAAGAGAAGCCACCAGGGTTACCGTAGAAAAGATCCAGCAGAAAGTAATTCCAGCTGCCTCCTCCAGTGAGAATCCCATGCGATCAACCAATGTACCAGTAAATTGAAAGATACGTCAGGGTAAATTGTGCACCACTGAAAACAGTTGTTGTGAGTCAATGGATCAGGGACTCATTCAATTATCATTGTGATCAGTTTAGCAGGTCCTGCATAGGAAGATATAAGGGATTATTACATGACATCTAGGCTCTCCCAGTTGGTTACTGGTGACCCGATGTTGGTATCAAGGATTGGAGTGTGGAGGCGATCACCTCGTCTGGGTTCAGCATTGTGACTTGGCAAGCTCTTTATAAAAAATGACGACTGTCTATCGGGGACTCCCTAACTACACATGTAATGGATGCCTCCCTCCTGAAAGCTGCTGGGAGTTAAGTCTGGAGAAGTCTTGGTGGGACTTCCCGCTGACTGTCTTTCTTGTGGTCCTGGTCTCCTTGATTTTGCTGTTCTTCATCCTGCTCCCCAGGTCTGTCAGGCTCCAGGACCAGACACTGCTCTTCCTCTGGCACTGGATGCTATTTTGGATTGCTCATTTGTGTGACGTACAGCACACAATGACAGAATCTCCACACCTGCTGTGCATATACTGCAGTGTGTCCCCAGACTGATGCAGGCACTGGGGATCTCATTTCCCAAAGTTAGTGGTGCTTTTCACAATGATTTTGCTGCTTGCTGCAGTGCTCAGTGGTTGTTGTTGGAATAGGAAAGGATGTCTGGAGCCAGGGAAATGGAGGGTAATTCTTGTCGCTCAGGTGTGGAAAATGTCAGGCAGTTCATTATGCCTGGGGATGACCACATTGTGTGTTTTTGCGAGGGACATATCCTTCACCATCGGAGAATCTTCTGATGTTTCATAACCACCCAAACATTGAGGGAATGTAATGACAGTACTTTATCAGAATGGCAGTACTTTATCGGAATCACAATCAGATTTATTATCACTGACTTAGATGACGTGAAATTTGTTGTTATGTGGCAGCAGTATAGTGCAAAGACATAAAATTACTATAAATTACAAAAATAAATAAATAGTGCAAAAATTGAATCATGAAGTAGTGTTCATGGGTTCATGGACTGTTCAGAACTCTAATGGCAGAGGGGAAGAAGCTGTTGCTGAATCACTGAGTGTGGGTCTTCAGGTTCCTGTACCTTCTCCCCACATGTATGGGTACATAACCTCATTCACTGGCTGCTTGGAATAAGGGAAGCCAGCAATGCTGGCTAATCCCAGTGCTGAGATGGCACCTGCTGTTCACTGAAATCACAGTGAGTGAATTAATTGCTGTGCAAATACAGTGACTGGGTGACCTTCCTGATGCTGCAGAAAACAGCAAGAGGTGGAAGGGATCTGCTGTGGCCTCTAGGGAAGAGCTTGTGATGAAGAAGTCAAGAATCAATGTCACCTTGACCTCCATGAAAAAAGCAGACCATGCAAGAAAACATGGGTGAAACTCACTTTTCTTAGTGATGACAGCTTTGGAAAACCTGAGCCTGTGTTGTACTGTTCATCAAAAAATTCTTGGTAGAATGGTTTGTCTCTGAAGACTCGTTGTTTGCAGGGAGTCATGTCTATGCCCCTTGTCTGACACATGCTGCATGGCTGGTCATTGCCTTACCAAAGTCTCTAGTAATGCAACCTTTCAGTGTTACCACAGAGGCTAACAGTGAGTGAGTAAATGTTGAAATAGGCACAGCCTGTTAGATTAAACACAGTCTGCCAATGTTGAAGGTGCTTGAGCAAAGTACAGTGACTTCTGAACATACTTTTTAGCCGATCTATGAACAGGGCTTGTTTTGGCTATCACAGCTGAGTGGATTTGAATATGGGGAAAGCCACACTGTGTTCCAGGAATTCATCACTGAAACTGGAACTGGCTTCATCCAGTGAGTCAGGTGTAAAAGAAGTGCGAGTTTCATGGTGATAGTGTCTGGCTTTCCACTGATTGCAAAATCTGGGCCACAGAATATTATCACAAGGAACTCTGCAACAAAAAATGATGGGTATCAGACTAAATTGAATATCATATCGACACGTGCAAATACTTAGATAGGAATAGATATATTTATTTACATTAAGTCCAGAGGGTAGGATTGGCCATGTTGTACAATTGGTTCATGCCATCATTTGGGGTCCCTTAGAACCTCTTCCAACCCTCTTCTAAACTTGGCAAAATATTCTTGCATTTCTTCTCACTTGTGTCCTTGTCCTATTTACCCTGATTACATCTATGCTTATTACCTCAACTACTCCTTATGACAAATTCACATCCAATTGCCACCTGTCCAGATTCATCCCACCACTTGTAGACATACTGGGTTAGTATTTTGCAATGCCGATCTGTAGATGAGGATTGTTGAACCAATGTTAGGAAGCAACGGCACTCTGGAAGTTACAATGGGAACAGCACTTTAGTATCTCTGAGAAGGGTGTTGAATAAACAGCACAATGTTTGACCTCCTATAATTCTGCTGATTTATTCAGAAAGTAATATTCCAGTTGTTTGGGTTAAGCAGATGCCCTGAAAAGGTAGCTGCCATTTGCGGTGTATCAAGATTAAATAAAAAAGTAGCCATGAAGAGATGGATTACTATAGGAATTCATTAATTAGAATGAGAATAATTATTCTATGAACTTCATTCATAGAACATAGAACATTACAGTACAGGCCATTCAGCCCACAATGTTGCGCCAACATTTTATCTATGCTTATTTCTTGATGCACCCTGTGGGATTTACATTGTCCATTGAATGTTGATATGTGAGCAGTAAACTGGTGGAGCAGATCTTGTTGCCATTGTAGCACCAATTTAAATGTTATTTCATTAAAATAAATGGATTTAGGATGAGGAGGATCCTATAAAGAATTAGTGATCCGCTGGACCGATTAACACTTTAAATCTACATTTATTAATGTGTGCTGTGGCTTCCAGTGCTTTCGGATACTATTTGTGATCAACATAGAACTACCTGATTTCACATACTGTCAATAAAATGACAAAAGCAAACAAGTAAGTTAACATAAACAGAAATGTTGGAAGAACTCAGCAGGTCAAGCAGCACCTGTGAAAAGAGAAACCGATTAAAGTTTCATTCTGAGGAAGGCCCCTGCCCCAAACTATTATCTGTTTTTCCTTTCCACAGATGCTGCTTGACCGGCTGAGTTCTTCCAGCATTTCTGTTTTTGTTTCCGATTCCCGCACCTGCAGTTTTATTTGTTTTCCGAATAAGTTTCCATGTCCCATGCTAAGCCTCTCCTCTCTTGACCATTTGTCTTCCATTGCTGACTGTACCTGTGTTTTAGTGTTGCTGTTTCTGGAAAATGGATGAGGCATCAGAGTGGGGACTTTATTTAGGATGTATTTTGAAACAGTGTGCTTCTTCTGCCATCATTTAAAAACCATCATAAATGTGATTATGATGTATTGACTTAGTGCATATAAACCATTTGATTTTACTAGATCTTTGTGTCTATAGTTTATAAAAAGCATGAATATTTGTTTCAAATGCCCCCAGCTCACTATTTTGTGGCATTTATCTCTCGTTGTCCCCATATTCTCTTCCCCTTCACTGCTCTGTGACATTACTTGTCTTGTTATATACAAATAAACATCAGATCTATCAACCCAGCTCCTGCTCACCACTCACCAACTCCTGCCAGTACCCATTCAAGCAGAAATTTGAAGCCTTTCATCATCAGTAGAGGTGGGAAGTTCCTGAGTGATGTATGAACGTTATACAAGACAAGTTTTTCACGGTACCTCGGTACAAGTGACAATAATAAACCAATACCAATACCAATACCAGTTGATCAATCATGAAACCTCTAGCTATTTGATTCTTTCATAAGGCCCCTACCCACTAGGAAGCCTTTATCTCCTGTATTCATGGGAATTTGTGACATCCCCATTCCAAGCTGAGAGCAATTAGGTGCATAGCGGCAAGACAGATCTTCACCTCAATGATCCGGAGGCTATTGGTGTCCTATGATACGCAGTGAAGTAATAGCTTGACAGGCAATAATGCAACCTTTGCTTGCCTCGCTGTCAGTATAGATATTACTGTCAGCCAATGATGCACTTCTAAGGAAATCTAATACCAGACCTCCGAGCAGGAAAACAGACCAAGTGAAGCCAGTTTAAAATAACCAAATAAAAAGAAAGAACATACATAGACGTCATAAATTTGGCTAAATTGTACCTCTCTGATAAATTTGTTTCTATCTGGAATTTGCTTTTACGATTCCAGACATGGCTATTATTACAAGCACTCCTCTTGTACATTAGTCCACTTTAAGCAATTGCATTAGTTGTCTGACCAACCCACTTGCAAGTATATTTCAGGTTGGTATATCTTTTTAAAAATATGTTCAATAAAATACTCTGTCCTGATCTCGTGCTTTTCCATTATATTGGTGTGTATTTCAGTATTACTTGTATTGCTAATCAAGGTTCTTAAAGTAAGTCAAATAAACTTCCATGTGTAAAGACAATTCTAACCTGAAACTGTGAGTAATTGGAAGTTACGAATCTGCATGTGGCAAAATCCTTGTCATTTACTTCATGAGAGACTCTGGAAAGTGTCAATAGGCTTTTTTATCTGGCAGGGCAATACCCTATATGATGTTCACAACATGTACGTTTTCCAAATGGAACTGGGGGACTGGTGAATGGGAGGGGTTTGTGTGTGTGAGTGTGTGTGTGGTGGGGGGGTGAGGGGGTGGGAGGGGGAGGGGGGCATCTCATTGAGTAATAATTGGTAATGATTTCTGGCTGTTTTACGCTCTATATTGTGTTCAAATTCTGCCACTAACTTTTACCTTGGCTGAGGTCAGTCAGCTCAAGCCAATGATTTAACCTTAGAACCCACTTGTATGGTTCAGCCTTACTGTGGGTGGGGTCGAAAGGTAGCTGGTAGCTTCTCTCTTGTTCATATTCATAAAATGTTCTAGAAATGTAGGCATCACAAAGAGAAAGTTATTTATTTCACAACATCTCATAGCTGTTAAAACAGAATGGTTGGGAAATAAGTGCTCTCTTTCTCAAGTTCCATCTCTATGTCCAGTCATTATTAACATGAATTTAATTACGCAAAGAAAACAGTTCCCCAAAATGATATTACTGTTAATGCCAGTGTTCAGCTTATGCAAACGTTATTGAGTTGAACATCTCAGAATAGTGCCTATGCAGTGATTTTGCCAAATGAACGATGTAAAGGTCATTTATGATGAATTTTACTTCAGTATAAGCAATACTTAGGGCTTTATGCCTTTACCTTTTTTTCTGAGCTTTATACCTTGCCCTTTTTTGAGTGAAGAGCAATGAAGGGTAACATTTTTGCAGTGCCTGGGTTTGAAGGATTTATCCTGACTCATTGAAGGTTCTTATTTCCTTATAAACATTTGAACTAGACCTTGTCCTTTGTTATTGTAGGAAACTATTTCCTTAAAATGTTGAGGTTACTGACCCTCTTCAGTAAGGATTCAGACACTCTCAGCTCAGCACAAAGCTCTGATTATTGTGAGGCTATCTCTGAATGTTATTTTTTCCTCTGTTAATTAATGATAATCATTTTAGAATTCTCCGATTTCTAGTTCAGATGAGGTTCATCTGTGTCTTGTACAATTTACTTACAGGATGTTGTAAGCTTTGTGAAATTCTATTCTTGAAAGTTTAAAATAAACATGAAGTGCAGACATAAACTTGGTCAATTTAGTTTGCTTAAAGCATCATTTAGGGCATTTTACTAGGTTAAATTTATTATATATATTCAAGTGGTTGCATTGACTCAAATTTCTAATCAGCTATAAGCTTTGTGCTCTCTGGTCTACATTGCTCATATTTATATTTCTCATTCCAGCATTCAAACCATTCCAACACCTCTATGTTCCCTGTCCCTGTGTCTGCTTCAAATACTTCAATCCTCTGTTAACTGTACCCTCAAATTGTGACCTCTTAACTACCTCTAATTTCCATTGCCCATCATTAATGATCAAACTTTTAAACTCTAGAATTCTCTTGCGGTTTACTTCCCCCTCCTCCAGTAATATCCAACATCCAAGCTACCTTTTATTTTGGACAGTTGCTTAGTTACCTTTCCAAACACATGTGGCTCCATGTCAATTATTGTCTTATCAAGCACCTGCAATTTGCTTTGGGACATTTTATCATGTTAAAGGAATTGGTCATTTGGGAAAGAAATGAGGAGAAATCCCTTCACTTAGACGACTGTAAATTCTCTTCCCCAGGTGTCTGTTTATATTGAGGATATCTGAGACTAAGAGTTGATAGATTTTGGGGCACCAAGGGAATCAATGATATGGGAAAGAGCAGGGAAGTATTCTTAAAGTACTAACCTGCCTTCTTAATGAATGGAAGAACAGGTTTGCTGGGTTATATATCCTCTACATGCTTCTATTCCTTTTATTATAATAAAGATCCTGCATAATTTTTAAGTGTTATTATCTTGAATATTGGTCCTATTATAATTTTTGTTTTAAGGTTGGTGAATTGCTGACAGAGAAAGTATGACTAATACTGACACAGAAACTTCCAGTTACATATGGCAGCGCAGCAATTTTCCCAGAAGTTATTGGTCACTAATTAGATGCATCTAGTGTGTGATTTGCCAAGAGGTAATTGTGCTGGTTGAGAGTATCCTGGGATATAATTGGTTGATATATAATTTTATATTCCAACTCAGTAAGAGGACAAATCTCATGGACAAACATTTGCAGGTTTCAATAATATAACAAATATAGATTAAGCTTAGCGTATTAATTTCTCCATGAATGTGGCATTCTTCAATTGATTGGTTGTTTCCATCTGCACCAGTGTTGTAGTAATAGTCTAGGTCTCGCGCAGATCAAAAGTTATGCAATATATATTTCAATGGTGAAAGACTAACTGATTCTAAGGAAAACTTCCAAGAAAGACTGATAACAGTGGAAAGAATTGTTTGTGAATAGAAGATGCTTTGATGAAATATTCTGGGTTCAAGGCTAAGGTGGTGAAATAGAATTTTTGAACATTACCCTGTAGAAGGCTTCATATCCATACCATCTCTTTGAAGGAGATCCTCACTTAGTTCCATTCTCTTGTTCTTATTGCAGAGCCTTGTAAATTTTTCAAATGTTCATCAGTTCCATATGGGAAGTTATTCTTAGATCTGCTCTGACTGGCCTTTCAGGCAGTTCATTCGAGAACACAATGAATTGTACATTTTTTTCTCTGTCGCCTGTAGTTCTTTGGCCAACTATCTTCAATCTGTGTCCAGCAGTTACTCACCCTTCTGTCAATGGACTGGCTTTAATCAAAATGCTTCATGGTTATAAACACTTCCGTTGAACTCCTCTACAGATAACATTCCCAGTTCCTCTTGATTCTCTATGTAACTGGTACCATTCTAATAAATCTCTTTAACACCCTCCCTAAATCCTTGACATCTGTCCTAAAGTGTAGTATCCAGAATTGACCACAGTACTCCAGCTGGGACCTATACTATTGAATAAATAATTTTACTGCTGACTCATATTTCCCTTGTTTGTTATTGCGATTACATTAATAACACAGCAGACTGTTGTAAAGGTTCGTGTTTATAATTTGCCCCACAGACTGAGAAATTACCGAGCCAGCTGGCCATAGATAAGACAGATCCCGAGGAGAAATTACATGAACAGCTAACCTTGGCATTCTGCTGGTATGATGACTAAACATTGAGTCTTTGCCAATATAGTATAACACAGGCATACTGGAAAGTAAGTGAACTGAGCCGTGATTGAAAATATTAGCAAATTCAGTGCAACTAGAAAAATAAATTCAATGGATTTTTAGTAATATTCATTGCATATTAAGATTGTAATTATAAAACCCTCAGGTAATTACATTGTTAATTATGGGATCAGGACAAAATATACGGTCTATTTTTTTCCATTTGCTAAACTTTAGTGGAAAGAATGAACGTAATATGCTGTAACTCCACACTCTATGCTCCACTTTTTCATTCATTTGCTTTTTTTTTGATAAGATCAATGAATGCATTGTGAAAAAAGGGTAAGTCCTTTCCCTGGCAAGTGCTTGCAATTGAATTAATGGATTCCATTTTATGTTCCATCCATGGTTTTATTTGAAACTTTTTTTAAAACCTCATTTCAATGTATCCTTCCATATTTTAAATAAGGAAAAGAAATATGTACTTTTCAGCTTTTGCAGTTATATTGAGTGTGGATATTACTCATGGATGGAAGCCATTAATGGTAATTGTACACAGGAGCATAGAACAAGTCAGGCATTATTGTTATTCCATTTGTTCTCTAATCAGCAAGCCAAACATCTGTGCTACTTTATTAGTTATGGATATGCAACTGAACACTATGGAATGGCAACAATACCAATAACCATTAATTGTACAATTAGCAGATTATTATTTGATAATTAAACAGCTGTTGTAGAGAAATGTTCTCCCGATACTCTCAGTTTACGTTCACAGCAGGACGATACTTTTCATGAGCAGATTTGCACCTCTTGCATGCTAAACCTGACAAGTTTGTAAGATGTGAATATACAGAAGAAAGCAATCAGGCAGGAACTAACAGTACAATGCTTGAGTTACACAATACTTGAATTGTTCCAGAAACAATAAGCATTCCAAGGTTTTTTTTTATAATTCTTTGCAGCATTTTTTCATATAACTGAACTTTGATATGTGTACAATAATTCCATAGGAGCCTCTCTTTATTGTCTTAGAAACAACCAGTCAAAACAAGGAGCTGAATTTTTAGGGGAAAAAAAGATTTAGTTCAAACAAAATTTTCTGCAATACTCAAGATGTGTTTCAAAATACATTCTACAAGGCACTTGAAGAGCTGACTAATGACCAAGTCCACTCACATCATTGAGATTTCACGTCTGTAGCACTGGAACCAATACAATTGGGAATTCTGAAAAACATCAACATTTTCCTGATGGACTTAGCATAAGAAAACATCTCTAACTCCACCATACACTTCAAAATTTCACAGGGTTATGGTGGTCAGAGATCAATGCCTGCAATGGTAGAGTGAATCGTCTTAACACAGGTATTTGAGGTTGGACTCACCTTTCCGAATTGCAGTGATTGAATCACTAAATTAGTCAGAATGCATTGGATCTGCTTTCAAAGGCATTAGTACTGGCCAACACTCAAATGATATCCAACTGTTTCCAAGACCATTCCCAGTTAACTAAAAGGAGGAACTAACTTGGCTTTTTTTTCTCCTGAGAGAACAATTTTCAAACATTTTAGAAGTAACGGGCTCTCTCTGGGATTAATTATCATTCTCTAGGGAGCATCTGGGTCCTGTTCTCAGGTCTCAGTGGGGGACAAGGAGGGGGTTTTGTGCTAGTAGTAATGTGGAGGCAGTTAAAATATTCCCTTCTTCCCTGCATGATGAACATTTAAATTGATATTGCCATTGCTGTGTGATTCACCTTTGGTATAAATTCTGCCTTCAGCTCTCTTCAGACCTTTCAGTCATCAGTTTACAGCCTAAAAAATCTTTTTGTCTGCCATTGCTAACTGTAGTTTATAATTTTATCCTGTTTGAATAAAGTTGTATAAAATAAAAGCATAGCAATATCCTTTTGAGATTTAATAAAGTTTTGTTTTCATCACAGATTTGGAAATTACAGGTGCTCTGTGAAAGCATTATTGCTGGGTTATTTTTTTAGTTCGTTGTTAATTATTTATTAGTGTTTGATGTTAAAGATTTGTGAAAGAGAAGCAGTTTTATTTCCTCAAATTTATCTGTGTTGATGATTTCAAAAGTACCTAATTTAATAATTGCTAAACCTGAAAATATCTTCAGTCACAAATGAATAATGGTCATTTCTTCAATCCTTTTAAGAAAAAAAATACAATAGCTCTCTCAAAAAGGCAAGAGCCACCTTTTCTGCAATTAAATGTCCCAAATTTGCTGGGAATCTGACTCATTTGTTTTGGCAGATTAATGCACAGTAGACTAATAATGATCAACAAGGGTTATGACTTTCTTTTTCAATTTTAATTTTTACCTCTTTCAGATTTTTGATAATTCACAGCAGTAAGACATTGTAAACTCCAGAAGATGAATAGTGTCTTGATAATATTTTTAATAGCATCTTAAACATATCTTCAGCAATTTCATTGTAATTGAGAAAGGGGTCATGTAAGGTTTATATTTTAAGATTAAGTGGATGTGCTGTGAGGATTCCCATGATGTCCTTCATACCAGAAACAATCGAAACATAACATTACTGTGTGAGGCAGTGCACAGGCAGGGCTAGGCTGACAAATTGCCTCCTTTCCTATCTTCTGTTTAGACTCAGTTCCAACTTTTTGTTGGTTGTGTTCAGCGATCCCAAGAGCTGTAGGAAGCATCAGTGTTGCAGCCCTGATTCTGATGGTGATTTGACATTGCTGTAAACCACAGAAAAATCTATATCTGTACTCAAGATCCAAGCAATTGACTACCTTTATCTGCTGCAGTTTGATTTTTGTGCAGTTTTTACTTGTGATAAGTACTTGGAAATGTCATTTAGAGCTTTTTATTACAGCATTAGTATTATGTTGCAATGAGAACAATGAATTTGTTCAAAATAGCAGTTTCCTATTGAAACAAAAAAAACTTAGCCTTCTTCCAAAAACAGTGAGTCACTTCATGATTCTTCAAAACCTTTCCACCATCTACAAGACATAACTCAGGAGCACATTGGAATTTTATGTGCTTGTCCAGATGACTGCAACCCTAACAAGAAGCTGGGCAAAGCACACTTAATTGACATCCCATTCATCACCTTACATGTTCACTCTCTCCATCACCAGAACAGTGTGGCTGCAATCTGCACCATCAACAAAGTGCACTGCGGTTACTTGTATGGTTACTTTGGCAGCACCTTGGAAAACCAAGGAGAAGAACAGTTGATGCAAGGGATTATCATTTCCTTCAGGTTCCGCTGCACATCACATGCCATCTTGGCTTTGAACCATATCACTTTTCCTCCATCTCAACACCATTTATATCCCAGTGCTTCTTGTATTATGGAAGTACCTTCAGCAGAATGACTGCAGTGGTTTAGGACAGATGTTCACCACTATCTTCTTAAACAAGTTAGGAATATGTAATAAATGCTGGCCTTGACAGGAATATCTATTTCCCAATGATAAATAAAAATTAAACTTTTCCACAACTGCAATTAGTTCATCTTCTTGTCTTCATGAAATTCTTCAGTTCTCAAGTACCGATCACTTCCTGATAAAATTCACATCCCAATCGCCAATCACGTCCTGACGTTTGCCAATTGTAACTAAACAGTATTTTCCTTTTACCGGTTTATAATGGACCAGGTTATTTCCTTTCCACAAAGTATGGGGAAACCTAAGGTAAGTATTTTGGGAATAATATTTATCTTTGGGAATAGTCTAAAACAGATGATATTGGAACCACCTACATTATACATCTCTCCAAACTGGGAGAAATATATCACAATATGTCTGTTTTACACTTAAAAATACAGTAACTCATTGTGCCCCCAAATATTGGTATTCAGAACATATGGTCGAAATTGGACTCAATAAAATGCCTTTGATATTTGATTTATCATATGAGGTTACTAAAGCTTTGATCCTCTCCATCCAAAACAGGAACCCATACGTCTGGTTATACAAAGAGAACTGGCAACTTGTTTCAGACTGTTTTAATTCCCATTGTAAATGTCCCTCTAGATATAGCAATACATCAATATCTGAGGAAATCGCAGGTTTTTTTCATAAAAGAGTAACTTTCACCCACTGTAGGAAGATGGGCTCTGCTAACTTATAGCAAAGCAAACCTACCATCCAGGATAGGTTTGCTTTGCTATAAGTTAGCAGAGCCCATCTGAACAACTGATCAACATAGGGATTGCGTCTGATGGGAGATTTGGGAATTTTAAATATATCACTTCGATGTTAAAACAGCTTTAACACAACATTCTAGCATGCTGTTCTGGTATTGTCAATGGAATGAGCTTTTCTGTGTTATTTGAAAGACTGATAGCACTTCTGGTATAAAGTTGCCTTCTATGTTTCTTTTTTATAAATAACAGTAACTTTGTAACTAATCACTCTTTAAAAAAATTAACATTTGTGTGAAGGTTAATGATTGAAAGTATAGGGAACGTGAACTTTGCAGTAAGCTTTTCCTGCTTCTATAAAATGACACTATTAGCAAAGAAAGAATTGAATTGATATAGCTAGTTCTGACAAAGGGTTGTAGAACAAATATGTTGACTGTTTCTCTTTCCACAGATGCTGCCTGACCTGCTGAGTTTTGCTAGTATTTCCTGTTTACGTTTTCAATTTATATAGTGCCAGTCACTATCTCAGATTGTCCCAAAGCCAAAGAAGTTCTTTTTTTTGAAGCATATTGACAGCTGTCATATGGGAATTGAATCAGCCAGTTTGCATGTAACAAGGTCCCACAAACAACTGTAATAAATAGAAACAGAAAATACTGGAAGAACTCAGTCGGTCAGACAGCATCTGTGGAAAGAGAAAAAGTCAATGTTTTGGTTTTGAAACCCTTCATCAGAAGTGAGATAGAGAGAAGGTAGGACAGTGGGTGGAACTTATCTGATGAGATGAAATAATGAATCCATTAAGGGGCAGTTAAACTCTTTTGTCTGTATAGGGTGCTGCTAATATCTATGTAATGTTGCTAATGTCTGGTCTACTGGGACAAGCACCAATGTGATAATAATCAGAAAATATTTTTCCAGGTGAAACATTCACCTGAGTGAGCCAATGAGGCTCTTAATTTCACATCACTTCTGAATGCCAGTGCAACACTCCCTCAGAACTGCACTGGAGTAACATGGTAGAACCTGTAATAATCTCTGCGTGAAAAAACTCGAGAAACAAAATCTACTTTGTTTATTGACTCTAAGACTCCAGGCTTGCATCAACCAGTGGAATGGAGTCTGAACTATTTGGAGCCTGGAGCATGAGTGGCACTTGCCACAATTCCTTGACACTGTACCTTGGAACAACTTCTGATGAGAACATAGGGAATAGAAGCAGAAGCAGGCCAATTGGCCTCTTGTATCTGCTCTGTCATTCAATAAGCTGATGGCTAATCTTTTACCTCAGCATCACTTAACCAATACTAACACAATATCCTTTGATATCCTTAAAATCTATGTCTTTATCTTGAGTAATGTCAACAATTGAGTCTCTACAGCCCTCTAGAGCAGTGAATTCCAGAGATTCTCCATCCCCTGGGTGAAGAAATTCCTTCTTATTTCTATCCTTAGTGGCCAAACCCTTATATTGAGAGTGCGATCCTGGCTTCCAGACACTCCAGCCAGGAGATATTCTGCATCTACCCCGTGAAGCCCCTTAAAAATCATGGAGGCACAAGATACTGCAGATGCTGAAATCTGGAGCAACAAACAATTCACTGGAGGAACTGACCCAGGTTTGATGCAGGGTTTTGACCCCAGACGTCGACAGTTTCTTTCCTGCAACAAATGTTGCTTGACCTGCTGAGTTCCTCGAGCAGATTGTTTGCTGCTCTTAAAAATCATGTATGTTTTAATGAAGTCATCTCTTATTCTTCCAGACTGAAGAGAGTTCAGGCCTAGTCTGCTTAATCTCTATTCACAAAACAAACCTGCCATTCCAGTGATCAATCTGGTGAATCCTCACTCTACTGCCTCTATCGCAATTATAGTGTTTCCTAGGTAGGGAGACCAGGCATATACACATTTCCTCCTGCCAACTAACCATAGCCTGATATAATTTTGTCAAGTCATCTCTACTTTTGTAGAGAGCAGGGATGACTTGCCAAATTTTTCCGGCAATATAAGCAATGAAGTTTGCATTTCTATTTGCTTGTTGATTCTGAATGTTAACCTTCAGTGATTCATGTGCAAAGACTCCCAGGTGCCTTTGAACACCAATACCTTTTAAGTTCTCATCTCTTAAAAAATTACCATTTTGCCTTTTCACTGCCTTTCTATTTTTTCGACCAAAGTGGATGACCTCGCATTTTTCTACATTATATTCCATCTAGTAGGTCTTTGCCTATTCTATTAATATGCCTATATCCTCCGAAGCCTCTCTGCATCCTCCTTACATCCCACACTGCCACCAAGCTTTGTGTAATTAGCAGACTTGGATATATTACACTTGATCACCTCATTCCAATCATTGATAAAGCATTGATCTCTGAAGCATTCCATGCGCCACAACATCCCAAGGTGAAAATTACCTATTTATTCCTACTGTCTCTTTCCTAGCAATTAACCAATCCTGAATCTATGGAAAAACTAGTACCTGCAAAATTGCACAGTATGACATTGTATGACACCTTATTGAAGGCCTCTGAAAATCCAAATACACCAGCAATGTTATGTTGTTTCTGGTCATTTCTTGAGGAGGGTTTTCTTAGTTCAACCCCACTCCTAATTTTATCATATTGACCTCTGCCACAGCTCCCCAACTAACATTCTAAAACCTTCTTGTTCTTTGGGAGTTCAAGTCACTTTTTGGGCCCTGATCGTAAACCTGAGCTTATATGATTCTTCAGAGTACAGGCAAATAATCAAATAATATTTTATTTGCTGCTGCCCATTTATTATTTTTTTGGTATTCTGTCAATTGTTTTGGCCAGGTACTAGAAGAAACATGGAGCACCAGGTTCCATGGAATTACAAACCTTTAAAACCATAAATAGTAAGTTTTATATCTGAGAATTTTGTTACTTCTGATGAAAGCAGGCCTCAATATCATGAAACTATCACTTGCATATCATTCCTGGACTGAGAGAAAATTAGCATTGTTTTACAATCTATTAACAATTCAAATTTATTTCATTCAGATAGGGATTCAAGAAATTCCACCTTAATGGAACAGTGGTTCAGAAGTTTATGTTTATTTGAATAGCCTCAGATTAAGTTATTAGATCAGGGCTAGAGCTTCTCACTCCCCCAATCTAGTCAGCTAGTAGACTCATTCAACCATTGGCCTGTTGAACAATAAAATGATTTTCAATGTTTGTGAGCAAGCTGAAAGGATGGTTTTAATCATTCAAGCATTGCAGATGGTATGGTGCAGCAGTAAATTTAAAAATCCATTTATGCTCCTCAGTATTTGTCATTTGAATTGCCTTGATGTGTTAGCTGGTGCTGCCAGTGCTGCAGTTAATTGGCCAGAGTCAATTGGATTGCCTTTTACACTGTAGAATGATGTAGACCGTAAGCTTGCCCATTTCTCAACACTTTGTGTATCAGTGTCCTTACCTAAATGTTGATCAACTTTGATGAGAGTGAAATCAGCTATATTTCTTCTTAAATGAATAAAAGTGCCCACACACATTGCAAGTTTTTGATTTCTGCACAGTTTTCAGGAGGGCAATCAAATGAAGGTTTGACTGCATACACTGCTGTTTCAAGCCTCGCCTATTTCTGTTTGATTTTCTGCATTTATAGCATTTTGCCTTTTGTTCATATACACAATCCATAATCCCCTTTTCCCAATTATGGTTGTGAAGGGGGATGGTGGGGTGGGGGGTGCTTGCATTGGAATACATAGGTGGAAGTTAAAAGTCAATCCTGTACAACAAAATTTCTAGCAATTACAGTTAACATGATTAACTGAGTTGGTTTCCCAGTTATAAAGCCAAGCAAGTCCTCTAGTTTGAAATCGTCACATGCATATGATGCTGGTCTGAGAGAAGACTCCAGGTATTTTTTATGTTTCAAAAAATAAACCCATAGATTTCAAAATGTATTTAATTCTGACAGGATTTTAAGAGCTTTCATATTAGTGTGCTGTGGAACAGTAGTTCTGTGGTTGCGAACAGGCAGTTTATATTTCATATGGCTGAATGTTGATTTTGCTAACTTGTTTTAGTGTAATCCAGATTGAGATTGCTGGAAACTTCAAAGGTTATGAGACCAGGCAACATCCCAGTTGTAATGGCTGCTCCAAAGCTCACCATGCCTCTAGCCAAGCTATTTTCAGTATAGCTACAATATTGGCATCTATCCAACAGTGTGGTATATTGCCCAGGTTTGTGCTGTCCACAATAAATAGGACAAATACAATCTGGCCAGTTCCTGCCCCATTGCTCTACTGATAATCATCAGCAAAGTGATGTAGCAACACACAAATAGTTGGAGAATCTTAACACGCCAGGCGGCATCTATGGAGGGAAATGGACAGTTGATGATTTGGGTTGAGAACCTTCATCTGGACTCATCTCAAAGTCCAGATGAAGGGTCCTGACCCGAAATGCCAACTGTCCATTTCCCTCCATAGATGCTGCTTGATCTGCTGAGTTCGTCCAGCTTTTTGTGTGTTGCTCCAGATTCCAGCATCTGCAGTCTTTTGTGTCTCCAGCAAAGTGATGTGAGCTGATATCAAGAGTCCTCTCAAGCAGCATTTACTCACCAATAACCTGCTAGAAAATGCTCTGCTTGGATTTCTCCAGAACCACTTGGCTTCAGACCGCATCACAAACGTGGACTAGAGAGCTGAATTCGAGAAACGAAGTGAGAGCGACTGCATTTGACACCAAATCGATATACGGCCAGATATGTCATTAAAAACCATACTAAATCTTCAGCCAATGAGAATCAAGGGATGATCAATCAATGAAAAAACTCCACCTCTGGAATCACACTTGGTGGATAGGAGGATGGTTTTGGTTGTTGGTGGTCAATCTGCTCAGCCACAGGGCAACAATGTAGAGTTCCTCAGGGTCAGCTGAGCCCTCCTGCAAGGTGAAGCAGGCTGCAAGCTGCGACTTGGCCTCAGGTGACCTATCCTGAGGCCCAAGGTGGAATGACCTGAAGGCCTTTTGACAGTTCACTGCTGTCAACCTTGGAACTACCTCCGATAAAGATATATATAAAAAAATACAAAGGATTATAATTTAAAAGAATTATTTTCAAATCTTATAATTACAATATTTTTTCCTAAAAATAAATTAAATGCACATTGTTATTAGAAATCAATTAAAACGTTAAGATTAGGTAAAAGAAGTAAACCTTCTGCACTTATCACTTTACTCGGGATGGTGACTCCATTCAAGTAGATGGTATAAACCTGTGCGGCCAGCATCTGACTTCTGGTTTGTCTCCAATTCTGTGCTTCAATGCACCTATCCAGAAGCCAGAGATGAGCTGGAGGATGAGCAGCAGAAAGCCAGTGGTACACCTCAGAACTATCAGCTGAAGGTAAATATGATCCAACCCATTATATGATTGAACATTTGCAGGGTTCAGTGCTCTCTCTCCTATACTGGGAGAACCAAACACAAGATTTGCTGTTCACAATGTAAATAACTCTATTAACCTTTCAAATATATTCCCAAACATCATACTCTATCCCATTCCAACTCTGACTGCTTTGTCCTTGACCTCTAAAAATGAATTAATACATTTCACAGAACCTTCAAAAGAACCTTATCTTTCAATGGAGCAATTTGCAGCATTCTAGACTCCCTCAGTCCAACAACCTCAGATCATCACCATTGCTCACATAATTTTATATAGTAGACACTGGTAAAGGTTAGCAAACACAAAAAGATAGAACTAGCAAAAATTGACAATTTTTTAGAAACAATGACAAGAGAAATTAAAATGAGGAGTGAAGAAATAGCTGAGACATTAAACCAGTATTCTGTATTCATTGTCACTGCAAAAGATACAGGAAATACAACAAAAATAGAGAACAAAGGTTATAACGGCAGTGGGGTACTTAACACAATTAATATCACTAAACAGAAGTCAGTGGTGATATTAAGGGACGAAAACTCCTCTTCTTCCTTAAGCTCAATCATCAAACTTGACCCTGCTGTTGTCTCAATTTTGTTGCTCGGTGACTTGAGCTGAGGGAAACTTGCTAGTCACTGTTAAATTTAAATCAAGCTCCTAAATGCACTGAGGAAAGTTGCTAAAAATTTTATAATAAATTGTTCCATCTTTTAAGAGGCCACATACAATTCACTGCTTTGGGGGTTAAAGCTCAACCTCCCAGAGTGAATCCTGGACAGAAGCTGAAGGTTTATAGTGCCATGTTTATCACGGAAACCAATATAAATATCACAGCAAAAATTCTGGGCGAAGAAATTAAAGAATTCTATCCAGGGCTCTCAATTGCGCATTTAATTCTATGGGTATACTGATTGGAGGTTTCTCAAACAACTTTCTGACTGAATCTTCCTTATTTTATTCAAAGAATTAATGCACCTGAGTGAATTGTGCAAATATGAGTGAGTTACCTTGATGTTAATACTTAAGTAATCCTGTAATTCGTATTTTGCTTTAGAATGTCTTCCAATGAAATGCAATTTGTTCATTCAGATGCATCTCACATTGTGCACATTTGCTAACTAATCATTACCCAAATCCTTCTGCAGAACTGATTGATTTTAGGTTTTTGAGATAAATCATGTTGTATAATCCGGATGAAGATTGCACTCTATGTGAAATACAATGTGGAAGGCGTATGATTTAAGGAGGTAGAATATTGTATGATTTATGATTTTGTTTGAATCAAAATATGGATATTAGAATCATAGAGTCATAGAGCAATACAGCATGGATACAGGCCCTTCAGCCCAACGAGTCCATGCCGACCACAGTGCCCACACAGCTAGTCCTAGTTTCATGTGTTCAACCCATATCCCCTTTGAGCCCCACCCCTCCAGGTACCTATCTAAGTGCTTCTTAAATGCTACAATTGTACTTGCCTCAACCACTTCCTCTGGCAGCTCATTCCACATACTCACAACCCTCTGCACGAAAAAGTTGAGCTTCAGATCCCTTTTAATCTTTCCCCTCTCACCCTAAATCTATGCCCCCTAGTTTTGGATGCCCCTACCCTTAGAGACTGTTACTTTCCACCTTACCTATGCCTCTCATAATTTTAAACATTTCTGTAAGGTCACCCCTCATTCTCCTATGCTCCAAGGAATAAATACCTAACCTGGCCAACCTCTCCCTATAACTCAGGCCCTCTAGTCCTGGCAACATCCTCGTAAATCTTTTCTGCACTCTTTCCAGTTTAACCCCATGTCTTTCCTATAACAGGGTTGCCAAAACTGTACACAGTACACCAAGTGTGGCCTCACCAACGTCTTATAGAACTGCAACACAATGTCCCAACTCCTACACTCAGTGTCCTGACTGATGTAGGGCAGCATGATAAACGCCTTCTTCACCACCTTGTCTACCTGTGACGCCGCTTTCAATGAACTATGCACTTATACTCCTAGGTGCCTCTGTTCCATTACACTCCCAAGTGCCCTATCATTCATAGTACAAGTCCTACGTTGGTTTGACTTTCCAAAATGCATCATCTCACACTTATCTGTATTGAAATCCACTTGCCACTCCTCGGCCCAGATCCCTAACTGATCAAGATCCCCCTGTAATCTACGATAACCTTCTTCATTATCAACAACATGTACTAATTTCATGTCATCCGCAAACTTACTGATCAAGTCTCGTGCATTTGCATCAAAATCATTTACATAAATAATGAATAACAAAGAACCTAACGCCAACCCCTGCGGCACACCACTAGTCACCGGCCTTCATTCTGAGAAACAACCTTCAACCACCACTCTCTGCTTCCTACCTCCGAGCCGATTTTGAATCCACTTAACTAGCTCTCCCTGGATTCCATGGGACCTAAGCTTCCAGACCAGCCTACCACATGGGACCTTGTCAAAGGCTTTGCTAAAGTCCAAATAGACTACATCCACTGCCCTACCCTCTTCTACCTTTTTCAAAAAAACTCTAAAATGTTTGTCAAGCACGACTTTCCACGCACAAAGCCATACTGACTCCTCCTAATCAAATACTGTCTATCCAAATGCTGGTAGATCCTGTCCCTCAGAATTCCCTCCGGTAACTTCCCCACTACTGACGTCAGGCTGACCAGCCTGTAGTTCCCTGGCTTGTCCTTGCTACCCTTCTTAAACAATGGAATAACATTAGCCACCATTAGTAGTACAGGTATACCACACATTAGCTTCTTTACAGTTACAAGGAAAAAAAATGTGGAAGGAATGCAGGGAAACACATTAGGGAAACGTTTGCAGGAAAGGTGCCAGTTTCCTGCTGATTCCACTGTTCAGGATATTGTGTATACAAGCGTCATTGAGAATCACTGAATTAATTATGGGCTACATGTATGGGGTGTGATCCAATATTACTTTTCACAAGATCCTTTACAACTTCCTGACTTCTGGAATGCTATAATTGAATTTAATTAAAGAAGGAATTCTATGATCAGGACTATTAAACAGTAATTATAAATAAATGTAATTATATTTACAGAAGTAAAATACTGCATCAGAATAGTTCCAGATGAACCAATTGATTTGCAATTTGTTCATTCTGATGCATTTCACACTCTGCACATTTGGCTGCTAGTCATTGTCCAAATCCTTCTGCAGAACTGATTGATTTAGGATTTTGAGATAAGTTGTATTGTATAATCCCCATGAATTTCACACTTCAGGTCACGGAATATAATGTGAACAGCTTAATGAATACAATATTGCGTGATTTGTGATACTATTTGAATCAAAACCTTGATAAGTAATGCTGTTGCACCAGAAGTTAGTATCTCTACAATTACAAGGAGCAAAACTGTGGATGAAATCTGAAATAAAAAACATAAAATGCTGGAACTACTCAGCAGGTCAGAACTTGAGCACATAAGAAATAGAAGCAGAAAAAAGCCATATGGCTCCTCAAGTCTGTTCTGCATTCAGCAGATGATCTGCTCCTGACTTCAACTCCATTGCCCTGCCTAATTCCCCATAACTCAGATAGTTCAGAACCTGATCCATCTCAACCTTGAATATATATACCCCAGGTCTCTGGGATAGGGAATTTTAAAGGTGACTTCTGAGAGAAGGAATTCCAACCCCATCTCCATCCTAAATGAGTTAAACCCCTTATTTTGAAACTCAGCCCCCTTGTTGAAGAATCCCCCATGAAAGGAAATATCCAGCTCCATTGTCCAGCTCCTTCAGAATTTTATATGTCAGGCAGGATCTGTGAAGAGAAAAACAGAGACAACATTTCCAGTCAATGACATTTTTTAAAACTAGGTAAGTTGGACCTGTAATGCGTTGTAACCTGGTAAAAGTAGTCAGGGAGAAGGACTGGTGATTGCAGAAGTGGAGGAAACAAGTGGTGTGAAACCAGGTGTGAAAGGTTAAAGATCAGAGAGATTGAAAAAAAGCAAAGGGGTGATGCCAGGCAAAAAAGAAGGAACAAGTTTAAAAACAAAAACTGGGTTTAGAGGAGCTGTGAGTGGTAATATAAGATCATTAGAACCAAAAGTTATACACGCCCTCAAGTTCTATCATTCAATAAGATCACAGCTGATCCCACACCTCATTTAATTTCCCATCTGTTCCCCATATCCTCTGTGTGTCAAAAAATCTTCTGATCACAGCCTTGAATATATACTCAGTGTCTGAAAAATGCACAGCCTCTGAGGTGGTGATGTCGTAAGTATAATCTCTGAAGAACTGAGTACTCATTGCTGTCACATTGTACAGGCTGGAAGTTATAGAGCCATAGAGTTTCCAGCACAGAAACAAGTCCTTCAGCCCAATTAGTCCATGCCGACCAAGATGCCTCATCCAAGCTTGTCCCATTTGCCAGTGTTTGGCCCATAACCTTCTAGACCTTAGTAACAGCTAAGTTGTTAGTCTTAGTTTCCCCTGTTTAACCAGAACTCTATCCATACTAACAACTTACCCCAAACTTGAGTCCTTATTTTATTTCATCACTTTAGGAGCTGCCTGATCATCTGCCTTTTGAAAATCCACATATATTGCATTCACTAGTTCACCCTTTTCTACCTATGTAGTTACATCCTCACTTGTTAAATGTCTCAAACATGATCTCTCCTCATACTATATTGATTCTACTTAATCATGTTATCATTTTATAAAAAATCCATGTTGCTTCATTTTTGATGAAGCTAGGATTTTTTTTTCAATTTCTTTTCTTAAATAACAGTGTAATATTTGTTATATTCCAATCATATGTACTGTTCCGGCATCTGGGGAATTTTGGAAGATCATCACATCTCTGCTTTCTAATTTTTGTAATTGTTTATCCTCCTGATTTATTAGTCCGTCCGAGTCCCCTCTAATCTTCCTGGCACTCTAAGGCCTCTCTGATCCTGCTGAACTCCTGAGGCACATAGTCCCCAGCTGGATGCTTAACTAATTAATGGTCCCAGGGTACAATCCTTCTTGGTATTCCCTCTGTCCCACCGGAATTCCCACTGGCATTGAAACTTCCAGACATGCCATCCATCCAGACCACCAACCCTAATATTTCCAGTATGTGTTTGATAGTACTATTGGACTGCAGGCTTGGAAATGCATTGAATGGCCCCCTGCACATGGATATTGGAGGAGTGAGTGGTGAGGGAGGGAGATGGGGAAAGGGTTATAGTTGAGATACATGAACTGGAACAGACACAGCTCATGCATGGTCTTTTCTTGAATCAAGATGAACTTCCCACCCTCAGTTCTACCTTTCACTGGTGTGAAAATGCAACATGTTTCTGTAGTTCCCATGGGATGTCACTTGATCACAGAAACTAAAATAGTTTGTCAGAAAGGGAATAATGTCAACTGCAATTGTTAGATGACTTTTGCACGGGAGGAAGTGATCATTAAGAAGTTAACTACTTCACAGTACCTCGACTGTCCATCTCCCTCCAGAGATGCTGCCTGACCCATTCTGCGGTTCCTCCAGCAGGTTGTTTTTTCATTTCAAAATAGTCTTTCCTTTCCAATCCGGTTGCATCTCTTATCTTCTTATCTGTTTGCACTCACATCCCCGAGTTACTGATGGATTTTTTTGTTTAAAGCTGTTATATTTTGCCTCCAATGCTATGCTGTTCTCTATGCCTCTCTTTGTCTTTATGGCCACATTTATTTCTGCTGTTCCTATTACAATATTCAACTCAAAGGCATAGAAAAACAGGCTAAGGTGCAGTACAGAGACTTCATGTGTTTCTGCATATTCCTATGTTTTCCCAGTGAACTCATTCCTCTCTCTCCCTGCTGCATTGTAGAGGTAATTTTTCCATCTTTATTTTACTTCTGATTTGTTTATTGATCCATTTTAGGTCATGCTTGTCTAGTCTGAACTTGCTGATCCAAAGAATGTGTTTATTTTGCATGCTCAGCATTAAGCTTTATTTCCTTAAATGTTTCATATTTTTTCAGTCAGGTATTAATAATGCTAGGCAAGGAATTAATGGTGAATTTATATCACTACCTTTATAGACATCAACTGCATCAGCGGTAATACTTCTGACTCTGGATCAGTGCATAAATCATCTGGGATAGCACGCTGTAGGGCAAACAAGGAAACATTTTTACTTTGAATATGTGCACTTGAAAGAGTACAACTCCGGAGTCCTGAACTCTCCAACTGATAAATGACTCCGACATGTTAGATATGTATGTAGGCTGAAAGGATATGGATCAAGTTTATTAATTATTATTAATAGGAACAAGAATAAACACCAATAGCATGTTGTCTAACTTTCAAAATTTCACTTCTGGGTTTCATTCAAAGCAATGACTGTCTCAAAACTTTCTCAAGTGTCATGATTAATGTTTTATTTTAACCTAGAGATTTGATGACAGAGTCCTTGATAATTGCCACCCATCGAATGGTGCAGGGAGCCACGGGATGGGAAACTAGCAAAGCTTTGTTCACTCTTGCTGGCAGTTTTTGTCGCCTAATTGTAGGAAGGATGTCCTTAAGCTGGAAAGGGGGCAGAAAAGATTCACAAGGCTTTTACAGGGGCTGGAGGGCTTGAGCTGTAAAGATAGACTCGATAGGATGCGGCTGTTTTCCCTGGAGCATAGGAGGCTGAGCAGTGACTTTATATAAAATCATGAGGGGCACAGATAAAGTGAATGATCACAGTCTTTTTCCCAGAGTAGGGGAGTCTAAAACTTGAAGCCACAGGTTTATGGTGAGAGGGAAAGGATTTAAAGGAGACTTGGAGGGCAACTTTTTAAGCCAGAGGGTGGTGGGTACATGGAACAAGCTGCCAGGAGAAGTGGTAGGGGTGGGTACAATTACACCATTTAAAAGACATTTAAACAGCTGCATGGATAGGAAAGGTTAAGAGGGATATGGGCTAAACATAGGCAAATGGATGAGCTCAGATAGGCAACTTGGCGGGCATGGACGAGTTGGGCCGAAGGACCTGTTTGCGTGCTGCTTAACTCTATGATTCTAGGCTAGAGGGTTGTAAGACAGCAGGTCAGTCAATTGATGTTGAGGGAACAGATAACTGAAGCAATTTGGTAGCGAGGAATGGATGAAACTTTGAATTCTTGTTTCTGAAAAGACAAAATCCCTTTTGTTAGTGTGTTGGATAGGATAAAGGAGGTTGGATGAGTGACACAGAACTGCAGATCAGGACAGTTTTTAGTTGTGAAGTTTACTGTACTCAGCACCAAATTCTAGAATAAAAGGTGATAAATAAAACCTGCCACAGAGAAGAAGGTCACATCACTGATATTTTTGCAGATCTAGCACAATAGAATTCTATAAATATAAGAATATTATGATCCAATTTCAGGAAAGCATAAAGAAATTGTAGAGCTTTGGCCAAATTGGGATATTTGGGTAATTTCCTGATCACTCACACATGTTGCTGTCAGTGACTAGGCATCTTAAGCCAGCAATTCCATACAAAATCCTGGCTACCTGCAGATTGGATCGTTTTGGATTTCCCCTGTGTGCACAGCCAAACATGGAAGTCCAGGGTAAGCTGCAGATAAGATACTGGTGGATCTGATCTTTGTATTTTCTTCTGAACTCACAATAGTGGAGGACTAATGCACTTCACATTCAACCTCTCAGGTCATGTAAGAGCCATAACACTGCTCTTTTGAATGGAATCTCTAACCCTGTGAGGAAAAAAGGTAGCAGAAGGGAAATGGTTTGCTTATTTTACTTTATTTTTTTAAATTAATTGCGATCATTTTAAGGTGATTTCAGCAAAAAATCACACTGTAATTTTTAAATAGTTTTCATCAACTTTTTAAGTTAATTAAATGTATTTGTATCATTTTAAAATGCTTGACAATCAGAGACTATATCAGAAACCTGTTCTAAAAGCCCTTTGATGGAGACAAGATGCCAAAGGGCATTCCGGGGCAGAGACCTCAGGATCCAATCTCTAGAGTCTGCTATATATGGAACCTGCTCCATCTTGTGGGACTCCTTTCAGTTATGAAGGGTCAGCTTGATCAGACCACTGTATCTATAAAGGTTTAGACAGGCAAGAACTGCAAGTGGCAAGGTCGGGCGGTGGGCCAGATCTAGGTCGATCCAGCCCAGTGATTTTGTAGATGTCATTTGTGTTATGCAGTAATTCTCTATTCACTGCATTTTCTAGCTAAAATGGGATCACATGATAGATAAGGGTTTGGTCATAAGCTCTTCCTTCTCTTGCCTGTGGTGTAAATGATGGTGTAAGTTTTTCACTCCACAAACACACTGGTTTTTATATTCACAAGAGAGAAAGAAGTCATAATGCTCCCCATCTGCACAACAATGTGCTATTTATGGTTGAGGACTAGTCAAGGCAGTATGGAATATATATTCAGGCCATTTGCTTCTAGCGAAAAAATAACATTAAAGTAGTAGCAAACCTACAATAATATTACCAAAGAACACAAAAACAGACAGAAGTCCAATCCATGACAGAGTTAACCTTCATTTCTTTTGGATATTTGTACCTTACACAAGTAGATACTTTACACTATATTGTGAAGCATTTAAAGATGTATAGTGGATGCTGCAGATCATGGGGCCTTTTTCATTCAAAGTGTGTTTCCACCTGTTCAATAATATCCCATCCTTATGTTATCTGACACAAGTTGGATGCTTTCTTGGCAATAAAACTAGAATTAATAGTCACAAATATATTATGCAATAATTAGCTGCATAAATTCTTGAAGACTACAGGAAGCATCTTTGAGGAAATTTATTGATGCTATAAATTGTTTGGGTGTATTAATAGGTCCTAAATCAATAAACCAATAGTTTATTTTAATAAACTGCTAATATTACCCCTTTGAATATTCCTGAAAATGACAACCTATTATTTTAGAAAAATGGTCAGTGTACTTTCTAACTGATTTTTAATATCAATTTAACATTAAAAGGAAGGGAGAAAAAACAAGGAGTGAGACTCACTGGACTACTGAAGTAATAAAAGAAAGTTCTGGAAATGTTCAGCATATCAGAAATAATCTATGCAGAGTGAAACATTTTAAATCAATGTCCTTTCAATAGAACTAGAGAAATTTAAAGGTGGACATGTTTTGAAGTGAGAGGTAGTAGGAAGGGGAGGAGGGAACAAAAATAATGAACTAGGATAGGGTAGAAGGCAGGAGGAATTAACAAATAAGAGGAATAATGGTACAAGAGAAAAGTGGTTGGTAACACAATGGACGTACCTTGTGCAAAATTTCAGATCTTCGACAGAGCTGGTACAGCATAAGTGAGTTTGATGGCCTCTTGTGTTGTACTGTTCTATAATTCTGATCAAAGCACAGAGCAGAAGACAGTGTTAATCATTCTCTATATCCTTTTTTTATCATTGGACTATCTCTACAGTAAAATGACTGTTTTATAGATTTTTGTGAATCCCTGTAGATGGCAAGGGAGAACAGTACAGCACACTCCCCCCACCCAATCGCTGTGGAATAATTTACAACGGGATCTCAGCATGTCATTAAAGTTGAAATTTATTATTTCAACCTCTTGGTGAAATTTCAGGAAATTACCAGTAGTAATATAGTTACATTTTCTTGGCTTATTCTTCTAGATGTTTCAGGAATAAAAAAGGCAGTTGTTGGAATTTTATTCTGTTTTGACTGGTGGAAAACAGCTTCCAAGCATAGAATCTTACAACTTCCAGCCATAGAATATCATGTAATTCCATACAGGACAACTCTGATCATATTACCTGGAGCAAGTCTTTTTGCTCTTTTCCTGCTTAGATTCACATACATGGAATCTGTAATAAGAAGCATTAAAGTACCAATTTACTGGAATTTCATTCTTAAATCTAACTTTGGCTTCCCCTTGTTAACTGAGACAGAACAGCTTATGATGCCGTCAACTGAAATTTTGGAGAGATTCCTAGAAATAGAGAACTCAGGTCCAAACCCGTGTAATTCCGTTTACATATTAAATTAGTAACGCTAAGTCCCAGTTCACCTGCAAAGGACAGGCATGTTTAAAGTACATTTACTGATCCAACATGAGGCTCATCAATTTCCACAGCCTAATCAAAGTTTTACATCTTGAATTAATGAGCATTCCTGAAAGCCATCTTGACTTGCTATGTTCAGAGACATGATAAATTTGTGTGGAAGGAGCTAAGGTTATATATGCAGAAATACGAGGAGGGCTTCTGCTAAAAATTCTTACAGATAAATGTACAGTCATTGTAACATAAAATCATGGATTAATACAGAACAGAAGGAATCACATTAATCCATGCCATCTCTATAAAAGAGCATTCTTATTAATTCCATTCCCTTCCTATTGCAACTTGGCTCAACCAGATTTTCCCCTCCAAGTACTAAGTGAATATAATTGCACCTACACCACACTTTCATACCACACATTCCAGATCGTATGTTTTAAAAAAAGTAATTTAACGTTTATGTTAAATTTATATCCTTTGTTCACGACCCTGCTATTCACCTTAGATACTCGATCAATATCATTTCTGATTTCAAGTTCCTCTTCTCAGTCTTCCCTTCATCTGTTCTGCTGCAATGCAACTGATCTAGAATTCTTCAGGATAATCAGAAGTTCTGCATTTTGATTTATGATGCTGGTAAGTCACCTCAGTTTCTGCTCTTACACCTGACAAAGTTCCTAATATGGTGCCCAGAAAGGGCCAAAATTCCCTGCTGGTGCCTAACTTGTAATGTATAAATATTAAGCCTAACTTTTTTGCATTGACAACTCCTTGTGTCTTTTAATAGCTTTCTCAACTTGTCATTTTCAAAGACTTGTCTTCGTATACTCCAAAACCATTCTTTCCTGCATCAATGTTGGGCCACTTACTTTCAAGTGCCTTTCCTCATTCTTCCTACAAATTCATTAACTTCATATTTCAAACATTGCTTGTTATAATAGCAGTCTATTTTCATAATCGTTCCATATTTTCTTGTTACTGTCATCTTCAATGTTTACTGCATTTCTGAGCTTGTTATCATCTGGAGACTTTGAAATTATATTCTCCATACACAAGTCTAGGTCATTAATATATATAAAAGAGAGCAAAACTCCCAACACAGACTCTTGGGAA
The DNA here is from genome assembly GCF_009764475.1 of Pristis pectinata. NCBI lineage: Eukaryota > Metazoa > Chordata > Chondrichthyes > Rhinopristiformes > Pristidae > Pristis > Pristis pectinata. The sequence goes on from NC_067419.1 coordinate 33,459,021, forward strand.
ACAACACTGAACACTTCCCTCCATCTGAAAACAAACAGTCAGCACTGGTCTCTGTTGTCAGCCTCTTTGCTAATATCAGTTCCACACTGCCTAATTCCCCATAATCCCATAGGCTTCATATCTCAATGAAAGCAGTTTCTCTTCATATTATTCTTAGGTGGTTTTGTGTGAAAGCTTGTCTCTTATGTATGTCATCTCTGTTTATGTATAGACCAGCTTGGAGTTTTTACTTCTGAGTATCTTGCATTTGTTACTGTCCTAAGGTCTCTTTTTTTGCAGATCGGAGACCTGATTTTTTTTTGTATGGGAGGCAATTTTATTTCTGTATACATGCAAGCATAATTTAAAATAAAACTATGGCCCATTTTGGTTTTATTTCCTTTGTGTTACTGGCAGCTTTTGTGCTGGGGATGTTTGGATTTTCTTTGTATGTGGATAAATTTTTGCATGAACAGATGCTCTTTCACAGAGTTTCTCACAATCGTCTTGCTCAGTGACTCCTGAATTTGGACTTACTTATCTGGACGATTTCTTTTTGAACTTTAAATCAAGTTTCATATATGAAAGCAAAAAATATATTTCAATTTCTACAAATGTTATTTTGTGAGTTTAAACACTGAGAAAATTTCACACAAACAGTTTTGTTTGCAAACAAAAACTTCGTAATTTCAAGCTACAAGAATTCAGAATTACCTCAGTTTATTGATTCCCCTGATAGTCAGGTAGTGTTGATCTTAGGTTTGTTTTCATCCGTGTCTGGATTTCCCAAAGACTTGTCAACACTAAGTGAAAATAGATGTTTTATGTATCAGCAAGATAGCTGCTTGTCTAGCTTTGCTATTAATAAAGGTTCTTAATATTAATAAATATTCCATTATATATTTTGGTAAGAAACTAGCCTCACTTACAACTTTTTTCCATAGCAAATGAAAATATTTAATCACAGTACAAGCACAATTCTGTCTTTAGTTTCTCTTTGCATTGGCTTCTGACAATTGAGGTGCTTTTACTGATCTAATTTTCCCACAACAGTGCACTATTCTATACTAAAATAAAGATCTTGCAATATTTCATATCATTCTGAAGATCCACAAATTATTTAACCTGCCATAGCCGTTTTCGACTTTCTATTCTCTGTTCGCCTCCAAGATCTATATTAATTTCCACACAACCAGCATTTCTACAATGACATTTTCTTTGCATGTATTGGCAGGCATCCCAGTCCTGAACCCTTTGCTCTTATTTCCACTTTCTGTCCACTTTTTGCTTGCTTTCAACTTACCTCTCTTAGGCCCCTATCTTGTCCTCTCTTCCTTTTCTTCATTCCACCCCTCTTGGGTACTCAGCCATCTCAAATACCTATCCCAATCTTTTTCCCCTCCTGCCAGTATATCAGCCTTGATTCTCTCTTAAAGATGTCTTCATTTTCCTTTTCAAAGTCCCCTGAAGGGGCAATCAAAGCTGCAGCTCTGTTTCCTTGCGTGCAACAGACTTAATCACCATGTACTAATCTCTCGGTGACCATCCCTCCCAGCACATCGGCTGGAGCTCCTCTTACTATTGTCGAATACAGCCCACCTAGTTCTGTTACCACCCTCCCCTCCAGCAGGTCTGTTCCTTTGTAAACAAGGCCCTTGCCATTTCCAAACATTATAGATGACTATATCGGCAATGGGCATCCTAGCCTTGATGAAGGCCTGGTAGGTGAAAGCACTATCACCTTAAATGTGCCCTCCTCACCTGATTATTCCTTCCACCAGACTGCTCAGATCATTACCATGAAAGGTGGCTCTTGGTCTGTCCCCTCCTCTAGCACATTTTTCTTCTCTGGGTATGTTGCTTTACTCCACCCCTCCTCATTTAAAATCCTCTATCTCAGTCACTGATTCAAACACAATAAAAAGATTTTCACTGAGAAATATCTACCTCCCTCCCTTGTGTCTCTGCACTAAGCAACTTCTCATCCTAGGAGAGATGATCAGAGTTTACATTTCAGGTCTACATCCTTTCTCAAATGGCTTTGATGAAAGCCATTCCTTCTCCACAGATGCTTATTGGGCAGTTTTTGTTTTCATTTAGGATTTCCAGCATCAGCAATATTTTGATTTTGAACTTATCATCTTGGTTATTTCAACTTCAAACATGATTCACTTTACTCTCTGTCCTCTGAGTCCATTGTCTTTCTAGCCTCTGTAATCTATCTACCTGAACTCCCCAATCTGTGGTCATGATCATGTCCTTAACCTTGCCATCTTGTGTGACTTCACTATTCCTGTCATCCCCATCATTGCCCTCTATCTTTCAACTGGACCTTTGAAACCCATTACTTTCTCTTCCAATATAGCCATAATTTCCACTGCAAAGAATGGAGGATGCCATGACTGTGACTTGAAGCTGGTGGATGTAAAAGGTTGTTCTTTTATTTCAAAAATAAACTTTATTCATAATAGAAATTATGTACAAAAGAATAAACAGTGCAAAACTTCGTACATTCACGGTCAATACATTCAGTGGTGTTAACTTTTTTGGAGAAACTCTAGCACCATTGCCACTCATTTGGCCCACTGGGGTGATACACCATTTCAACATTTGAGGGGCTTTCCCAGCTGCCGCAGCCCCTCCATGTGCAGTGTTGGAAGGAGCCTAGACTGTGGTCCTTCCCCACATAGCCTTTATTCATCACAACAAACTTTTTATATCTCAAAAATAAACTTTACTCATAATAAAAATTGTATTCAAAAGAAGAAACAATGCAAAATTTTTACATTCATCCCACAAACAGTCACTTTCATGGAGACTCTCTAAAATCTCTCTGAACTCAAAGTATATCGACTTTTTATACTCTTTAGAACAGAGGTAACAGCAGGTGATTCAATATAATTTCAGCAGCACCATTTCCAACGGAATCTCATCTGGGATAAACATCTGATAAGATAAGATATCTTTATTAGTACATGTACATCGAAACACACAGTGAAATGCATCTTTTGCGTAGAGTGTTCTGGGGGCAGCCCGCAAGTGTCGCCACGCTCCCAGTGCCAACATAGCACGCCCACAACTTCCTAACTTGTACGTCTTTGGAATGTGGGAGGAAACCAGAGCACCCAGTGGAAACCCACACAGACACGGGGAGAATGTACAAACTCCTTACAGACAGTGGCTGGAATTGAACCCGGGTCGCTGGCACTGTAATAGCGTTACACTAGCCGCTATACTACTGTGCTTGTCCTGGAACCCTGGAATTAGGGGCTAGAGAATTCAGCTGTACAATCTTTGTTGGAAGCAAGGCAAATGGTAAAGTTCCAAATGTGTGGAAGAATTCTAATATAGAAGGATAACCACTGAGCATCAATCCTTCTTCCTCCTTCATCAACTGCAGGATCTATATTGGTGAGATAGCAAGAACTGTAGAGTAGACACAGTACCCTCCAGTCAAAGGTCCTCGGCTCACTGTTGGGGAAAAGTCATGCTGTCCTTCTTTGTGTGAACAATTGATGGTCCCAATAGATTCCAGTATCCCAGTTGATAGACAAGTGGATACATAATGTGTGGCTGATCTTCAATTGCTAGATTTCCAACTCAGCTCAGTGAAAATTACCTTCTGATACAAATCTCTTTGTATGAAGGGAAAGATGAAAAATTTCTTAAAAGCTGGCTACCCTGATTATTTATCTTCATTTTCAACTCACTGCCTTCCACATGAATCTGTACCCCTTGGCTCCTGTGCCGCAGTCATTGGAGGTGATTGAGCCATTACAGCACTAATAATCTCAATGATTCTTTAAAAGGGAAGAATGAGAAGATGTGAACCAAGACCAGAAATGGTCTCTCAAGCTTGTTCCACTACCCAGCAAGACCATGGCTAATCCTATGCCTCCTGTCAAACATCCCTAATCTCTTCAAGTGTCCAAAAGATCTATCAATCTGAATATACTCAATGGCTAAGCATCCATACCTCTGTGGTAGAAATGCCAAAGATTCATAACCCTCTGAGTAAAGAAATTTATCCTTGTCTTTGTCCTAAACTCCTTATCCTATGACCATGCCCTCCGAGCAGGACAGAGGGTAATGAAAACAATCTAACGAATAGAAATAAATGGCATTTTCTTCTGGTATCAGGTTCACATCAGGTTCTAATTAAGCGTAGGCATTTCCATAGATTGGGAAACGTTGTCAAAAAAAAACCAAAGTTCTCTTGTTACTTTCAAGTTATTTAGATGTGAATTAAAGCAATCTGTTCAGTTTGCCATTATGTAATGCCATAGACATCTCGGATGGAGGTTGATGTTTACAAACCAGTTCATTAAATCCCAGGCCTTGATTTATGAAAGCTGCTGGAGTCTATGATAGAATGATTATAGTGGTTAGGGAGGGGCAATGGAATTTTCTATTGTATGCTCATATCTACCTCTTCTCATATTCTACTAGCCTCTTATCCTACAATGTCTTGTGCTTTACATGATACAGTTGGTTAAGCAAGCGCCACTTACTTGCCCCCTTGACCACCACTTGGTCAACATAATACTCGTGCCTTTCAGAATCCTGAGAGCTCTGATCAGGCTAGGCTTCTGTGGCTGAGCAAGAAGATATTGAGCAAGAAGATATCTGCCCCATGATCTGAAGCTTGAACACTGTATTTTAGATGTAGGATCCATGTATAGTAAATAACCAGGCAGGGTGATCTGCAGCCAGGAGGACTAAAGGTATTTAAGATGCCAGATTCCCAGAGGGCAAAATTATATATGGGTTCTGCTCCAGAAGACTCGGGTGATGGAGCAGCTTACACAGACAGGTTGAGGGGTCTGCTTAATGAAGTATTTGGTACATTGGTATGATTGCCTGAAATATCAAAGTGTATGGGGGGAATCCAGCATTCAACCCAGCACACAGCCAATCTTTTCCAGCATGAAAACGATGGCCAGCTTCATTTCAACAGGGTGGCACAGCTAGTCTAGCTGCTGCCTCAGTCCCAGCAACTCATGTTCAACCCTGACGTCCAGTGTTATCTGTCTGGAGCACAAATGTCCCTTTCAAACAAATCTGTAACTAATATAAGAACCCTTTAAACAGGTTGGGTTGTCCTTTCTGCAGTTCAGCGCTGGCTCCCTGTTGTGTGGCTTGCACAGTGTTTTAGGAGGAGTGACAGACTGGATGTAGCAAAATGTTTGCTTTTGTGGGAGAATCTCAAACTAGGGGTCACTACTTAAAAGTAAACATTCATACAGAGATGAGGCATTTTTTTTCTTATGAAGCTCTCTTTACCAAAGGGTAGTGGAAGAAGATTCTTTAAATGTTTTTAAGGCAGATTTAGATAGATTCCTGATAAGTCACTTTTTCTGTAACTGTAACACTATATTCTGCATTTTATTTTCCTTTTCTACTACCTCGATGCACTTATGTATGGTATAACCTGTCTGGATGTCATGCAAACAAAAGCTTTTCAATGTACCTTGGTACATGTGACAATAATAAACCAATTACCAACTAAATAAGAGACACAAGATGCTGGAATCTGGAGCAACACACACAAAATGCTGGAGGAACTCAGCAAGTCAGGCAGGATCTCTGAAGAGAAATAAACAGTTTATGTTTCGGGTTGAGACCCTTCATCAGGACTGGAAAGGAAAAGGGCAGAAGCCAGAATAAGAAGGTCAGGGGAGGGGGAGGAGTACATGCAGGCAGGTGATAGGTGATTGCAGGTGAGGGTGGGGGTAGATATAAGAAGGTGAGAGGTGATAGGTAGAAGAGGCAAGGGGCTGAAACAGAAGGAATCCGGTAGGAGAGGGCAGTGGACCGTGGAATAAAGGGAAGGAGGTGGGGAATAGATAGGCAGGTCATGAGGGCGGGGGAAGGGGAAAGAATGGGGGAGGGGCCACAGGAATGAGGGAGGACAAAGTGGGGGGAGTTACTGGAATAAATAAATAAGAAATGACAACTATATAAGAAAGTAGCTGAACGATTGTCAGAAGTAGGCGGGAATGCAGAGTTGAGGTTATGTTCAGATCAGCCATGACCTTGATGAAATGGGAGAGCATGTGGCCTTTTCCTGCTCCTAATTTGTATGCTTGCATGTATTTCAATTTAGCAGATGCCAAACTAGTGCTACATGAGGATTGACTTCAGCGACTTCCTGCTCTGCATACTTCCAGTATGTGTATCAACTTTGTAATTCAATCTGATGTGTGGTGTGGGGTAAATTACAATGTTGAGTCGTGGGCATAACATGATCAAACCCTGACTAGATCAGAACCTCAAAATTGTTACCTAGCTGTCTGTAACATTGTTACGAATTGCACCTTTATTTAACTCACAGCAGCATAAAACTAAACCTAATTCACCCAGCTAGCAGAGGGAACAATCCAATCATCCAAGGGAGAGATTTCCTGAAACTTAAAGTTATGTGACCTGCTTATCCAAGTTCAAAGTTCATAATCAAGTAAAATGTCAATATATTAATTATCTGGCAAAATACTTGATTCAGCATTCGACAAATGAGACATCTGTGGTTGCACTAGCATAATATTTAACAATGAAGATAGATATTTGTCCTGCATCATTTTTTAAATTTAGCCAATTTTGTAAATTTATCTCATTCTACAATCATAATTTGTTAAATTTGCTTGCTGATAGAATATTTCTATTTCTTAACCATTTAAAGACCTCAAGGATATTTCCCTCCCTCATTTTTTTAATCATTAAGATAAATTTAGCTTTGTGACTCACTTTTCAAAACAGGGTGTATGAGCTCCCAGGATTGTTTGCCTCCATCTTCACTCCCTCCAATACATCAGGAACTATTTTATGGTACAGTGTAAATCTCAGTTGTTGAACGTACAAAAGTTCAAATGTGATCTTAAGAATACTTTGACAAAATAAAAATAAATAACCAATCATCTTTCTAGTGTAGGACTAACTTTATTGGCAACTACTTTATATTGTATGAATGCTGTCATTGAATTGTTAATTTAATTGCTTTTATTTAATTTTCATCTTTATTAATGGGCATCCATCTTTTGTCATGTTTCCTATTTCATTCTCTTCCATTTATCCACATTATAATCCGTTTGTCTACTGTGCTTATTTAATTTGTCCATGTCTTGATACATGCTAACAATTTTCCTTACACCAGTCATTTGCTACACAGCTTAATGTCATCAGAAAACTTGATATATGACAGGAAGTACTTTGCTCCATATTGCTTACGAGTAATAGAAACCACAGGGGATGTGCAAACCCCTTTGAAACCGTCACTAGTCAATAATGGACTGGAATAGATTTATGGCCAAAACCTTTAGTGCAGAACAGCCTGTAGACACCTGATATCAATGCAACTGAGATTTCTGGAGTTTGATGGTGAATTTTCTTCAATAAAGTCTTACTGAGTCCTGCAATCCACTTAATAAAAGCGCTGTCAGCCTTGTTGTTTTGGAAATGAAACACATGCTCCCCAGTGCTCTCTGAAAGAATAGGCAGATGGAGTGACCTTAGAAAATGGGTTTGCACCTGCTCTGCATTGTAATGGATTTTGAAGTGATCGTGCAAGAAGCTCTAAGTGTGAAGCCCATTTGCAGAAACGTCCTAGAGTTATGCAGCATGGAAACAGACCCTTTGGCCCAATTTGTCCATGCCGACCAAGGTGCCTTCCTGAGCTAGTCTCATTTACCTGCATTAGGCCCATAGCCCCCTAAATCTTGGCTCATCCTGTATTACCCCCAATGGTACTGCTGCATTTACACTTAATTAAGTAAGTTTTTTTGTGTTTCAGTAAAAACAAATAAGATTCACGGGAAATATCAGTGAAACATCCAAACAACTAGATCAGCATAGAATTTGGTGTAATTTCCAAGTAAATGTTCTTCAAGAAATT